>NC_058035.1:0-300000 GCF_019176455.1 Solea senegalensis | reverse complement strand
CACAAACAGCCACGGGCCACTTTCAGCTACTGTTCCAGGTGAGCGAGAACTGATCACGCTTTATGTCGGTTTTTATAAATGATATCACAACTTTTCTGTACTGGGAGAGGGATTCTCTTTTTTTTTTTTCTTTCTTTTTTGTTGGATGTTTGTGTTCATTTATATCTTTAAATCAGATTATTTTTCCCTTCATTGCCTTTATTTTTTCCTCCTTTCTTGCTGTGCACTACTACCATTGTAAATGGGGTGTATAGTGGTAACAGAAGTTCCTCCTCGTTTTTATGAAGAATTAATGATTGATCGATAAAGGGACAAATAGGTGAAGTGAAAACCCCTGCGTTGGACATCAGTTGTGTGACGGTACTTCAGGGTTTGTGTTTGGTGTGTGGCGGGGGGGGTTATTATTTGTTCCTCATCAGACAGCCTTGCGTCTGCCTCCTCTCTGGGTGTAAATCTTGAGCTGAATGAGTAGGTGTGAGCAGTTGTAGCAATATAGTACCTCTCCTGTCACATTTCCTTCAGATCCACCAAAGCATGGAGGCAGCCACATGCTGACAATGAGAGCTTGAATCTGGGCACTGACAAAGTAAAACGGTATTTTTTGTTTTTCATTGAAGTTAAAATGCTGTTGAGACCATATTTAAGTTCTCCAGTGTTTCACTCCCAACGGCCGACTTAATGATTACTGGAGGCACTATTTTGAGTATGATAAATATGTTTTTTTTTTTTTCCTCTTTCCATGAACATCTATCCAGTGCCAAGTGCAGTTAATGTTAACTGGATCTCTCATGTTTTAATGTCTTTCGTCACTGTTTTTGTTTTATTTTCCTGTGTTGTTCATAGCATAACTGCCTAACGCTGATTTAAATAAAGAAAAGTGATTTATAAGGATGATCGTCTGACCCCATTTTTTTAATAATGATTTTAAATAACAAGCGACTGGGTTTCACTCAGAAGAATACATGATTTTATAATGACTAGGGCTTGTACTATTATATTTGATACGCGCAGAAACTCAAAATTGGACAATACTCACTTTCCACTTTCGGGATTATTTTTTGGACAATTTTGGATTATAATTTCTGGGATTGGACTGTCAATTCATTGTCTCTTTGATTAGGTAGCAAGTCATATGAGATGAGTAGATTGATATGACCACCAAAGGAGAAGATGGACATATAAAGGTGACATGGGCTTGGCCACAGAGGGGGAGGAGGAGGAGGAGGAGGAAGAAGAAGAGGAGAGCTCAGCACAGGTCAGAAAGAGGAAGAGGAAATGGAACAGTGGCAGTGGACTGGCGCCACCAGAGGAAGAGGCTCTCTTTCCGTGCCTGAAATAAAGATCTCTCCCAGACTCTTCCGGCCTTGTTCCATTTTAATCCCTCGACTCCTCGCCACTTCCCTCAGCCCTGAACTGTTGCCTCTGAGGTGCCATTTGATGTGCAGTTCCTCCACATCGCAGCACAAGCGGAGACGACACCACTCTCGACAAAGGTGGGAAACGGCCAAGGACATCCACTCGAGTACTGTACCAGGGACTGTGAACTTTTCATTTATCAAGCTGTACGTCAGCTGTATGTCAGCTGCGGATCCAGTTTATACATTTATCATAACATACAGTGTGTGCCTTTTTCCACATTTTAACCTGGCCATTTGACTTTATTTCTCCACTTTTAGGCCACAATTCTGAGAAAATGAAAAGCGCAGTTCCATTTTATCAAACATCATTGGATGATGAAGATCATGTGATGTGATCAAATGCTCCAGTGGATGCTCCTAAATAGCCTTCAGATGTTCTAATTTTCAGTACTTGTTTAGTCAGGGTCATGGTTTAATTGAACAGCACATTTAAAAGTGCAGCACTTGCTTAACATTCAGTGTAAGTACAGTAAAACACCAAGAGCAAACAAGAAAGAGATTTATATTTTAGTATACAAGAGCATGTAATAATAATCATGATATTACACTTGAGGTTTTAGTGTATTTCAGTGCCTACACATTTATTTTGAAGTTGTATGAATGACATGAAAGATTCATTTTACTCATCTAAACACATCTACCACCAGTGTTTGTCAAGTTGCTTTTGCACAAAGCGGCTAAATCATTTTCCACAGGGTGGGAGTAGAGAGAGGGTTTTCCCTCTGAAGCCAGTTTATCTCAGGTGCAGGGTTTGAGCTGTGACACTCCTTGGTAAAGTATGCTGATACACTCCACTAGTTCCTCATAAGCTACGCTGCTTCAACATCTCTGCTCTGTGGGACAGAAATCTCCGTCGCACAAAGGGGGGGGAAAAAGTCACAGTCCTGCCTATCTTTGGACATGGAGACCACAGCACTGATGTGGGACAAGCCACCCATTCCTGTAAATTGCACTGGGAAGTGAGCGCCGGTGCTCTGTGCACCCTGAAAGGGGCCATGCTGACCCCATTACACAAGCAGATATCTTAAATGTTTGCACATGTGGACTGTGATGCTGTTTGCAGCCGCTGAGCTGCTTAGCAGGCCCCCGAAGCCCTCAGGGACCTTCTTTTTCTTCTCTTCTCTTCTCTCTCTCTCTCGCTCTCCTTCTCCCTCCCCCTCTTGTGCTCCATCATTATCGCCCACATGCTTTTCCAGAGACATCCTGAGTGAAACAGCTCGACGTCCTCGATGGCTATCACATGTTCCTGCTGAGGAGGGAGGTGGGCGGGGAAAGACATCTTGAAGAGAATGAAACAGGGTGTACTCAGCCCCCCTTTATGCTTTCTTTCATTAAATACTTTACAAATAGTTTTGTGCAGGAAACTATGGAAGTTATTAAGGCACAATGAGAAACTTCAGCTCTTGAGTGACTTTGTCTAATCCTCTGGATGTCCTGGGCGGCAATTATAGCTCCCTGGAAATGTTATTCTCCTCTAAATGCTCTGTATTCTTTTTATTCAGTCTATTTTATATAGTGAACGAGTAACAGTAAAGCTCCAGTGTATAAGAATTAGCAACATCTACAGGTGAGATTTAAGATTCCAACAAAAGGACATGGTGGTGCAAGATGGCAGCCATAAATCCAACAACTACTTGTGACTTCTCTACACCCAAATCTAGGGTTAGTATATTCAATTTCTGCCAATAAACCCAAGTCACAAGCTAATAACCTTTGTGTCCACCCAGAAAAAACTTAAAGTTGAAATAAAAGCCACATTTTGCTATACTTTTTATAATAAACAGCAAAACATTTACCATTCCAAAGTGGCAAATATCAACAGAAATGAATGGAGAGGAGTTCTTTATCAGTCCATAATCCACCGTTATATGATTCATTGTATTTCTAGTTTCACATGTATTTTATTGCAGGTCAGGTATGTGCATTCTGTCGATACCGGAGCATACATTTATACATTTAGTGATACACCTTTAATCCCAGAGTGAAATTAAGCTGCAGACTCATGTGTGGTTTCACTGTTTTCTCTCATTTTATTGGAGGCGGAAAGACACACATTTCACTTTAGTTTTCTCACAGACCTGGCCACCCGTCAGTATCTACAAAGTACTTCCTGTTCCTTCTCGAAAAGCGTGAGCTACATCCATCGTACATGTTAGAAACAGTTATTTTTTAAAAAAACAAACAAAAAAACAAAAACAAAAATGTACAACATACACTTGATATATATAATATAATTTTTGCTCTTTTTTTTTACAGAGGTAAAAATACTAAGCGTAAAAAAATGGGTCTAATTCATGACAGGGAGTTGTTTCTTTTAGTTTTTCTTTTCAATTTAAATACACGAGGAGATAAAAGAGGATGCGTTCAGGCACTTGTAAATGGCTCTGACATGTGAGGACACACTCAGACGAGACAGAGAAAAGATGGCATGTCTACACACACACAGACACACACAGACACACATTTTACAATCTGATTTGCCCTGTTCCTGATGCATCACATCACTGAAGGGTGTAATTATACATGGATAGGTGTTAGTATGTGATTGCAGATTCAGCTGATCCCAGTAGCTTTGGATCAAGGAAAGGGATGTGGCGCGTGTGCACGCACACGCACACGCACACGCACACACACACACACGCACAGGACAGGATGTATGAAACAGACACAACCAGGGAAGGAAGGACATCCTCAAGCATTCTGTATTTCAACTACAGTAAGTAAGTGACATTTCCTTGGCAAAACAATCAGGGATGGATGTTTGTGTCCAGGATTTTTTTTTTTTTACTCCCAGTCTTTCATCAAAGGACCTGACTGACGTCCTGCCTTTATTTATTTCATATTTATTTTCAGAAAGCTTATTGTGTTCCCAGTCACATCCCCCTCCCCAAAAAAGATAGCCTCAACCAGGCATCGACGAAGCTTAGAGCACCTGCTGTCACTTCAGTGTAGTGCCGTCACCGCGAGGGCGCGATTGGTCAGCCGCGCTGTCACGGCAACTTTAGGCAACACTGAGGTTTGATTTTCCTTTAAGAGCTTGAGTTTTAACTGTTGGGATTCTGAAGTGATCTGATACTGTTAATAATGATAATCATAATAATAATAATAATAATGATCTGCCACTTGGCAACAGACATCAGCCGTGGATGCATATTTGCAGTAAAATATTTCTTTAAAGGAATAGTTTGAGAGTGCAGTAGGAGCGAGACTAAAAAACAACACAAGTATAAAAACAAAAACACTTCCCGTGTACATTTTCTAGCCCGTCACTGTACACAGAGCTATGCTATGCTGAACTAACTTATTTATTTAATGCGCACATGAGTGGTATTAATTCTCTCTCTTTAGGAGAGGAGTCATTTTCTAAAATGTCAAACTATTCCTTTAACACCAGAAAAGTCTTATGGCATTGGAAAATGGTTCAAAACAAAAGTGTAATGCTGAGTTTTGCACATCCGTAATGTCTTATAATGACTTAACATAATAGGAACAAGTGTAAATTGAGTTCTCTATAGAGAGCGAACAGCGTGTTTTACATGTTCAGAGTAGATTTAGATGCAGTAGGAGCTGATTTCACTCATTCAAATATCAGTTTTTTTCAGACTTAAGGTGCCACAAATGTGACCGGTGGGAACTGATTGTACGTCGCAGGCAAACTGGAGTCCGTAGTCTACATGCTCGATGGGAACCGTTGCGTTACACTTCCTTTTCATTACAAAAATACTTTAAACCAAGTTTCTAAGTGTACACGATGAGACTGATTGCTTGGAGCCTTGACAGTGCTCGCGCTATTCGTTCGAGCAGACATCTTCGGGGGTGGTGTGTGTGGGGGGGGATTCTTGGAGCCAGGCCCCAAATCTTAAGGCAAGACAGGCGTTTACATGGATCTCCACATGAGCCAATGCTAATGTCCTCGATGTGAAATGGACTTCGGAGGAAATAAGAGCCTTAAAAATCTCACTCTGCTTCAAGTGTACGGTAAATAAAACGAGCAAAAATAAAAACAAAAAAAACCTGACTGGAATTTGGAGTTCCTGATTTCGGTGATAGTTTAGGCACTGTTTGAAATAACATGAAAGGAGCAGGGAGAGAGAGAGAGTAGTGTAGCATGACTCGAGGCACCATCTCTTTCAGTGAGTATATCACGCGCGCGCACACACACACACACACACACACACCAGCACTACTTTTCTTTTTTTTGCTGGTGGATCAGTTCAGTGAGAAAATAAATAGGATAAAAATTAATCTTTGGGATATTAGAAGATGATTAAGATGGAGTACCACGTTTGTTTCAGTAAACAAAGAAGATGTCGATGGCGGAGAGCTATGTGGACTATATACATGAGCTTAACTATAAGCTGCAGCACAGACAACAAAAGGCCTCAGCGCACACTTGTATGCATGTACATACACCATTCACACACACACACACACACACACACACACACACACACTTACATATACTTGCACATATAAAGAGGTGTAGTGTCCGATTTCTCTGGTAGCTGGAGTTGAGTTGAGGTGGCCTGATATTGGAATAGAATATAAACAAAATGGCCACGCATACATCGAAAGGAGAGAGAAAAGAAAATAGAATAAAGAAACAATTCAAGTTCTTTGACGCCAAGTCAGTGTACAAAGTATAAAGTACCTGCATATGCGATACATGACATATAGGTCAGCTATAAAAAAAAAAGGCCCCCTGAAAAAAAGAGTGCTCTCTCACTAGAAACAGAGCGTGAAATGGCCACGTGAAGAGAGGTGAGAGAACTTTCTGCCGTAAGGGGGAGCTTATCTTCCCAGGCCGTTCAGAAAATGCACCAAGTATTTATTTGGCTTATTTCAGTGTCTGGAATTTGTAGAGAAACCCAGAGAAACCAAGGCAGAGAGCGAGCAGCCATGACAACTTGTCCTCTTGTGCATTTCCCCCATCCTTCCCTTTCCCTGTGCTTGCGTTGGGTTTAGATTGTTTATTTATTTTCAAGCACGGCGGCTCAGCTCAGGGCCTTGTGTCGGCCTCCGCAGCACCCACACGTGAGCCCCGCCCGGTGGCAAGCATGGAGGGGCGGATAGAGGCAGAGGCAGGGCGCCACCAGAGACAAGCCCAGCAGAGCTAACCAGCGTGTACCGAGCCGCCCTCCCCCACTGCCCTCGCCTCCATCACAGGAGCACGGGTCTGAGTAGTCCCCCTCTGGGTCAGACATGCAATGGTAAAGCATGGTGTCCGCCAGCCACATGCAGCTGACCCGCCGAATGCACGCCCGCACAGGGTCCGGAGCATCCTGGCACCGGCCTCTCCGGTTGTCGGCGACGTAGAATGCCTCGCCACAGTGCTCGCACTGTGCGCGCTCCATGCCTCCCTCTTTCCGCCCCTTCCCGCCATTGGTGGATGGCGAGGAGCTGGGGAGGAAAGAGCGGGGCTGTGTGGAGACAACCGAGGAGAAGCCGTGTCGATAGGAGCCGCCGTGGCCCTTATTGGTCAAGGGTCCGAGGGCAGGGTCAGAGTCTGAGGGCGACAGGGCCGGTGCCAGAGGGTAGGTGTAGTCGTGCTTCTGTGCATCAGTCTTAGCAAAGTGGACATAGGACTCCGAGTCTTCCATTTGGATGAACTTGTCACGCACAGTGGCGTGGCGGTAGTCCTCATAGCCCCGGAGCCAGGGGCGATCTGACTGCCGTCCGAGGCGATGCTCTGTGGTTCGCTCCCAACTGCGCTCTCGGGGGTTGATACGGACAATTTCCTCGTCCTCCTGGAAAGTGACGTGGCGGGTAAGCCGAGACAACGGCTGAGGAAAAACAGAGAAGGAAAGAAAGGTTACCACGAATGGCAGCTGTTTCAAGTAAGACTGTTTCTTTATCACAATTGATAAAGAAAAGGTTCAAATAGAATAATTGGTATAAACAGATATATTTGTCTCACCTGGTCCAAGAAGAAGTGGTCTGAGAGCCGGTAGGGGTCATGGAGGTCATGGCGATGTCCCATCACACACTTGTGTCTCTGCGGAAGAGGCGAGGACTCGAGCGGCTGTAGCGAGCCCTCCAGCTTCTGGGAGGAGTTGGAAGAGCTGTCTGTGGTGTTCTGAGGAGGGGACAAACAAACACAGGATGTGGGCTGAGAGCTGCTTTCTGATTGGATGGAGTGGACGCCATGATTGGACAAACAAAAACAGGAAGCATCGGCGCGGCTTTGACCCATGGAAAAACAGGAAGTGTCCACTCCGTTTGGATCATTGTGTGCAAGTTTAACTTTGGACAACAACATGTGCCATAAAACCTAAGCAACAAAGTCTAATAATCACCAGGGCCTGAAACTAAAATAAAAACTGAATGTGGAGATGACATTATCCCTTAATAATGTTACCATGGTGACGTCATGTGACATGTGACATGTGCCTGGTACCAGGCATTAGTGCCTTTTTAGTCAAATTTTGGATCACATACTAAAGTATGACTTTTTTGTCAACATTTGGACCACATACTAACCTATGACTTTTTTGTCAAATGTGGACAACATATTAACCCATGACTTTTCTGTCAAATTTGGACCACATACTAACCACTGAAAACAAAATGTATATATGAATACATTATCCATATGTATGCGTGTATAATTGCCTTTTGTATATACTCGAGGCTCGGATTGTGCTTCAGCACAGTGGTCTTGCATTATTATGTTTCTACAGCAACGTGAAACGGCCATCTGACAGACTGAGCGTGCATTTTAGCACCTTCAGTATGAAAAATGAAATCTTTATACGCACACACAAAAAAAAAAAAGAAAGATTATTGTATAGTGTAAATAAATGGGATGTAACTGAGGATAACAATCGTGATTAAAACCCTTAAACTGTGGTAAGGCCTGCAGACGAAATTAACCCTTGAAATAACATATATATATATAATATTTTATTATTAAAAAGGCCACCGTAGTTCCCTGACACACCTGGAGAAGGAGTGAGGTGTGAGCAGAGGAGTCCTCAGTTTGTTGCAGTGCGCAATCTCACCATTAGATGTCACTAATTCTTACTCACTGGACCTTTGTAGGACCAGAAATATCAATATGTGAGTTCATGTTAAATATTAGAAGAAGAAAAACAAGATTTATGTTATTAAATGTCATTTAATATATTTAACATTTGAACGTGCAAACATGTTTTTTACTAAAGGAAAATGAAAATAAAAGTTAATATAATAATATAAATAACATGAACATTTGATCTAGTATAAAATAGAATTTCTTGTTGTGTTAAAAATGTGTATGTTTTATTATCTGCAAACATTTTGAATTGATTTGAATTTGGACTGAAATGAATTCAATTAAAAACAAGGGAAGCAAGAAAGAAAGAAAGAAAGACGTACTTGGACTTTTTTGAGGTCAATAAAAATTGCACCGTTTGTACACACAAACACCCTCAAATCTATCAAAGAAGATAGTTGTTTGTCCTTTCGTGACTCGGCTCTGATGTCCACTGCTCCAAAAACAGAGACTAATTTAAATGTCAAGGTCAATATTGTAAATCACCGGGGTGTGGGGCGGTCACATCCTGCGCCGGTGTCCTGGGTGGGCGGAGAATGTGGGCGTTACCTGGCCAAATGAGACGCAGAGTTTTGAATATGCGTGTGGACCTGCTAATGGAGCGTGATGTTAATGGTGGACGACATTAAACCTGGCTCTGTGTGTGTGTGTGTGTGTGTTGTTTTTTAAAAGCACTAGCAATCTGTCTGCCTGTCAGCCTTTATTGAAGCAGCGTGGTCGACCATGATTGGCTGCGTTCATTAGGATCCTCGCCGGATTTTGTCCATGTGACACAACACTGCAGACACTATAGAAGCCATTTTGTTGTTTTATTATTATTATTGTTTGCACACACTTGAATAAGTGATTGTGCATTTATCCACGAAAACCAAGATGCAGCAGCAGTGGGCAGTGGGCTTGCTCAGGGGCACCGCACGCAGCCCTTGACCTGTCCTTGGACTTGGACCAACAACCCTCCAGGTTACAAGCTCAATTCCCTTCCTCTTGGCTGCATTTCACACATATTTTTTTTCTACATTTTTTCTATAGCCAAGAGACCAAAACATAAATCTGGATGGTTGTTTTTAAGGCTTTTGGTAAACAACGAAACTAGTGGTAGCTTCAGGGTCTCTACGTACGAGAATGAAGTTTTGTGTCACATGGACACACGTGATCAACTGTTATTAACCGGTGGAGAGAGTATACATTCGTATTAACATCTCCGGGGGACACAATACAGTATGGGAAGAAAGCCCATAAAACAATTCTCAGTCCTCTGAGGGGGGACGCTGGGATTTCATTCACCAAATGACAATGAAGTTCTTTTTTGTTATTTTAACCCGTGTTCACCACCACCACCACCGATTCCCCTCACCCCACCCTCTCCTCCAGCGAGATCAGAGAGGAGCTCGCCATCGCAGAGCGAGCGAGCGCTGATTGGAGACAAACCAAAGTGGTCTGTGATGAATTTGCCCAAAACCTGTCATGGAAATGAAGGTAGAAGAATAAGGTGAAGAGAGGGTGATGAGGAGGCGTTGCCGGGGATGAAGAATAATGGAAATTGTCTTGGTGATTTGATGTACTAGGCGTTGGGGGGTGGGGGGGGGGAGAAGGAATGAGGGGTGGAGAGCAGAGTGAAGAAGGGGTGGGGTGTGAGGGAATTTCGATTGCTGGGAAGAGAGGTGGGCGACTTCATCAAGCAGAGAGATCGCTGTGTTTGTTTGTGACTCACACAGCGGCTCGTAATCAAACTGGTTAAAGGTTAAAGTCCAATTTATACTCTTTTAAATGTGTCGAGCGACAGAAATGGACAGTAAGAAGTGTCATTCACCACCTCTACTGTATACACCTGTAGAATTTCCGTGTTTCGTCCCACAGGGTGATAGATCGGAACTGTCTTCATGTAGTAGACATGTGATCCACAACCGTAGGACCAAAACATCGGCAGCCTGATCACACTGATCACCGCTCGCTCTCCATTGTCCGCTCGGCGATCTATCACCGCTCCATCCGCGGCTTCATCACATCCATCCACTGAAACCTTCGCCCGGAGCATAAATGGGAAAACGTGACGGAGGACGTTTCGACGCTTTCTACCACTCACCCCCGAAGCCTCTCACCTCCAACCTACCCATTCGTATTGTGCTGGTTTAGCTGTCAGCAGAGAGCATGTGCAGCTGCGTGATTGGCTGAGTGTGGTCTCAGGTGGGACTCGGAGATGAAGGGGGTCATACTGAGTTTGGGCCTCCCCGGACTCCGGCCCATCTGCTCCATCTCCCTTGAAGTTCTGAACATCTAGTCAGGTTGTTCGTAGCCTTCACCTTCCGTTTGTCTCTGCAAGCGCCCTCTGCTTCCCCAGTCTACGCCCCTCCCCACTGTTCCCCTTGCTGCTAGCCCATTGTGTCTAAACTATGCAAAAGCCGTGGTGCGAAACTAGTGGTATTGCATCCATTACCTGCCTGTGCTTCAAGGCTGCCCCTCACCAGGCTTCGGGAAAAGGATGCGTACAGCAAATGTGGATCCTTGCTGAGTACGGCACAAAGCAGCGAGCTGGGGAAAGGCAGAGTGCTCGATGAGCCGCACCTAGAAAAGCTTAAATCTATTGTTTCCTTGTCTTACGCATAATGCATTCTGTCACAGGGAAAGCAGTGCCACATGTCTCTCTCTCTAATGTATTCTGTCATAAGGTAAGCAATGCCAAACGAAGGGTGTTCTCTGAAAGTCATTTTCTCTTCTTTTGTGTCTCTCTCTTCTCTTTTCACAGTAACAGGGTTTCCCTACCCTGCCACAGGAGCTACGGTGGCCTACCGGGGTGCCCACTTGCGAGGTCGAGGGCGGGCTGTGTACAACACGTTCCGCACAGCTCCGCCGCCACCACCCATCCCGGCTTACGGAGCGTGAGTATTGAATATCCGGTGGTTTTGACGAGTCTTCCCTGCTCCAGTTTCACTCGCTTTAATGTACAAATTTAGACGCATAAATCATAGTAACATTTGAAATGAGAAACATTTCTGTGATATGCCTCGAGCCCCTTTGTAAGCACTGTCAAATATGGGGTAAAAGACTGTCAAATATCAGACGCAGTTCAAGGTATTGTGTGGTTGTGTGAGGTACTGACACTTTTGCTATTGCTGTCCCCGTGCACAGAGAATCAGCGTAAGACAAACACTAAAAACTGAAATTTGTGGCTCAATCCCCGCACGTGATTTTTACGTCACGTCACACAGGAGTTCTTGATCCGGTGCTTCCTCCATTTACCTTGTGAGTGAGACAAACTTACCAAATGATCCACAGCTCAGCAGTGTCCCTGTGAGCTGAAAACACAGGTTTTCTCTGTGGGATTTGGTGTGGGAGAGTGATCCTTATCCTTCAGTTATCGTTGCTAAGTGGTTAAAAATCACTGTTTCCTTGTGTTCCTGCCGGCAGCCGTGTTGACAGTGAACGCAAACATCTGTGTCTCAACCCGGTTCTCGGTGCTCACAGCACGGAATTTGTCTCAGTCCCTCACACTTAAGTCTGTTAATACTGTTGTTTGGGGGATGAAATCTTTGCCGTTATCTCCAGGTATGTACACATGCTCTGACTGTGTCTGTCCCTATATTTGTACTTTTGCCTGTTGACAAAGGGAAGAACTAACAAAGCCACAGGGAGAGCTGTAGAGAGCTGTAGAGAGCTGAGATAGCGTATTACTGGGCAGATCTCACTGGACTGTGACCGGGGCCTCTGCTGATCTCCCGGCTTTGCGCAGCGCTGCCTCACACTCAGCTCTTATCAGCGGTGGTGTGTGTGTGTGTGGCCGTGGGAGAGGTCTGACGGAGGCCGACCGAGGGCCCCGGCGTAGCGGTCTATCTGTGATTAGATCAGGATCCATCTTACAGCAGAGAGTCTCAGCACTGAAGCCGGGACTAGGAAAATCCCATGTCCCCCTTTTCCACCCCTCCCTCCCACTCTGGGGCCCTTTGCTCCTGATGGCAGCTGGTTGATTTATATGGCGGAGTCATGTGACGGCGCTCCATCGCTGCCTTCCTTTTGTCCTCCCCCCCGCCACCGCCACCACACCGCCCTCACTGACAACACTGCAGCAACTGGAAAAGACAAACAATTTTAGCAGAGCAGAAAATTGGACGGGGATGTGAAACGGTGGCACTTTTTTGCTTTAATGTGTCATTCATTATTTGTGGTACAGCACACTAAAGCTGCTCAGAGCTGACCTGGCACAGGCCGACAAATGGTTGAAATAGAGATTCAGTAGATCCGCAGCACTAACACTGCTTTTCCGTCTTCTTTCATTTCACAGGGTGGTGTACCAAGATGGCTTCTATGGTGCAGAGATCTATGTGAGTACAGTTTGCTGCCTTGCTTAGATGAAACAGAAGTAAAGCAGGCGAAACAGCCCAGCCCGGAGACAAAAAGGCGTGATCTCCTGCTCAGCCCCTTCCCCCAGCATTCGCCATCTCCAGCCTCGCTGCCAAGCCGGTGTCGATTAGGTCTCTGTCTGCTGTGCCAAGAAACCCAACAACAAAATTTAAAACCCCCTCAGCTCCTCCCTCATCTCCCTGTCCTCTCTTCCTATGATCTCAGACTTTGGCAGCGAGGCAGACCCGTGCTCAGTGTCCCGTGTCAAGTTAGGTCATTTGTGCCTTCAGATTTGCCTGTTTGTTTATTTCGTCTTGTTGAGGTGGCTTGTTTTCTGCAGCCCTCGCCCACTTCATGCCATCTCTTTACCTTTGTGTGCACATCCGCACGACACTTACATTCTGCTCCGGATGCACACGTTTAGATGCACCGTGTGTTAAAACGTGTATAAAAGTAAAGTCTAGCATGTCGCAGTCGGCCCCCGGGGGGCTCAAGAACTCAAAGGAGTTAATTCAATTGCTTGTTTCAGGTCTTCTTCAAAAGGATGTGATGTCAATTTCCTAAATATTGTTACCATTTACTGAAAAAGAGTGCGACTGACTGTCCAATAGATTCCAGTTAAAAAACCTAAAATGGCTGCCCCTCAAAGAGCAAATCACGTGCCTTAAAACAACCAGAAGACTATGTCCTCTCTTTGATACCCTCTGACGATCATTTTAGTCTACACGGGCAGAAATGGAGACCTTTGAAAATCATGACTCAGTTTCCCCGCATTGGTTCTTATCGGCCAACAGCGCAACGATCAGCTGTGAACAAAAAAAGGCTCCACGAACACATCATTTCAGGCCAGATCTTTGTTCTCATTACAGAAATCGTTGCTCTCACTTTTCACCAGCGCCGCCCTCTCATCAGTAATCTGTGAAACTAGGCAATGACTTCCTGTTGACGCATGCATGTTTAAGAAAAGTCTTTCTTTCCGTCTTGACTGTGCGTCGGATAACTGTCCAACAGTTTGCGTGACGGGCTTTAAACTTGGCCGGTGACTCGGTGAGGTCACCGGTAAGGTCACCGGTGAGTGCAGTGCCAACTTGATGTCGTTTGGATATGAAATACAAGAGATATTGGGTGGAGGAGGGGAGGAAAAAAAAGGGCACACGTTGAAAGGCTACTGCACTACTTTTACAAATTTACAAATCACATTTTATGCCCCACTGCATGAAGTCTCCAAAGACACGGCCCAGCGCGGTCGGTGCTGGTGGTTCACATGATTTCATTCATGCACATAGATTCAGATTATTTCGTCTGGATACGGATCTTTTTTCTTTTTTTTTATCGGGGGGGAAGGGAAACGTGGATGTGTGTACTGTGGCCTCGCAGCGTTTTGGCTGGGATTTCCCTGCTCCCGGGCCCGAGTGGAGCTGCTTTCTCCCGGCCATCGCCGTGTGGGAGATAAGGGGAGTGACTGAAGATAAAGGGGATTAGCCGTCCCTCTGGAGCTGTCCGTGGAGGCGGGGTCACATCAGGCACTGGTCCTGCGTCCGCGTCGCCCTTGACAGAGGGCGGCGCGGACGCTCGGGAGATAATACCGAAATGACCGCGCCGTCCCAGGTGGACATCACGCCAAATGTTTGCGTGGGGGATGTAATCTGTCCCTTTAATTTGAGTCCACACACTCTCATCCGGACAAAATGTGTGACACACACACATGATAGGACTGTATTTCACTGGCTTTTATTGTTGCGACAACCACCGCTGCCACAGAGGACGACACCGGGGCTGCGCTTTGACTGATCTCTCACACTAGCTCTACCACCTCCAGCTAAGTCCTGCGCCCCACCGTCCCCTGACCAACGCCGGGCCAGGTCGCTCCATCACTCAACCCGTCAGGTCGTCCCCTGGTGTTTTACCGCCATTAGTCTTGGCGCTGGTCACTGCGCTGCTTCAGACTGACTGAGTGGACGGGAAGGTCTCCAGTGACCGAAAGGGAAGCTGTCCTTTAGCCCTTAGTGTCCTTCGCAATTATTCAGTGGACACTAGCTTGTTTTTAAAAATCAATCTGACGTGTCAAAGAGTCCCCGTTTGGAAATAAATGACCCAGCTGATACATGAGCAGAAGGGGAGGGTCGGATGCACATCAGGGTCGGTTGTGGTGTCCACTGAAACACTTCTCTGCGAAGCGCCGGTGAATGAGCTCGGTGGGTCTGTGGCTCCGCTTTGCTCGTTGGGAAATATTCAATCAGATCACGTGATGTACTCTTAGTACAGTAAACTTTTCACAATCTGATACAGACCCCCGAAGGAAAGTCATGTCAACAGGACACCTTGTGGCCATCCAGAATAGTGCACGTCAATCCACTATTCACGCTAAAGGCCACCGAGTTACGAGGTTAATTGTGCTTTATGGCGCCCGCAACACATTTTGCACTTACAGATTCATACATGTTTTATGTATTGGATTTAAAAATTGATTTCATTTAAAATAATTATTGATTTCGTTCAAAAATGCATACGCGTTCTGCTCCGGATGCTCCTGCCGTCCTCGACACTTTTTAGAGCCCGTATAGATGAAGACGTGTAAAAACGCTGCTGGTTCTGTCGGGTTTTTCGACGCGTTTGCACGGAAACAGGTCACTCGTGTGTATCCTCGTCTTGCCAAACCTTCGATTTTTTCCGTTCACTGGTGGGTGTGTTTGTAAGTTCAGCTTCCACCATGTTTGTTTTGGTCAAACGCAGTGCACGTACAGTAGTGTACATCCGCGTTAAGGTAAATTAGCTCTCATTCAGGAGGAACACAAATATCAAAACGTCCAATTATTGGGTTGCATTTCTATGCAGACGCATATTTCGTCAGCGCAAACACAAGCATGGCAACTGATATCGTTTCATTTCATGACAATAAATCGCAACCCTTTACAGCTGCTGGCGTCGCGCCTGCACACAGGCCGGTTAATCCCCCGCATCCCCAGTGCACACATACATGTATAAATATACACTACATACACCGCATGTGCTTATACATATGCATGCGTGTGCCCGTATGTGGACGCTCACATAGATGAATGCACAAACACACGACACAATAACAAATGTGCGGCACTGCTGTGTGCAGGACGTGACAGAGAGGGAGAGTGATTTATCGGGTAACATTAAAAAAAACAGGGAGAATTCTGAAATTCAGACCTGAATTTTCATCCATTTTCAAAGCTGAGAAGAAACCCTCGAAGAAGCCTCATCGTTTCTCATCCCTCTTGCCAAACTCTCAGGAATTACTGGACATCAGGACAAAGAAAAAGGTGAGCGTTGACGTCGTAAAGGTTACGTGACGTTGTTTTTAGTGAATGACTGCACCTTGAACGCTTCGTGGTTCGTCGTTGTCCGTGCAGCTGCTGATCACGGGCACCGAGCAGTTCAACCTCAAGCCAAAGAAGGGAATCCAGTTCCTGCAGGAGAAAGGCCTCCTCACTACGCCCATGGACAACAACCAGGTGGCGCAGTGGCTCCGAGAAAATCCCCGACTAGACAAGAAGATGATCGGGGAATTCGTCAGCGATCGCAAGAACATGGAGCTTCTGGACAGTTTTGTCAAGTAAGCAGAGATCAATGTAATGTTGAGTGTTAGTCATTTAAAACAACCGCACTCCAGATGATAGAAACTGGCAGTACATAAAATAAATTGATATAACAAAATACTTAAACACAGTGCAGTATAAGGAAATAAAAATTTCCATTAAAGGTCTTTAATGGATCCTGTGGAGCGGATGTTCCAGATCCTGGGGCCGCTGCCACAAAGGCTCGGTCACCTTTGGTTTTTAGCCTCATTTTGGGCGTGGTCAGTAGCAGCTGATAGGCAGGTTCTGCATAGATGTCATTGATCACCTGGAATGATTGAATAAAAAACACTTTTTCAAAACTTTGACAGATATGGCAGTTTAGAGATTGGCCTGAAGTTGGAGAGGAGTCCAGATTTGTCTTTTTGATAAGCGGCTGCACAACGGCGTGTTTGAGAGCGGCTGGGACACGCCCAGTGCAAAGGCAGGAATTCATGAATAAAAGAATAAAAGACGAGATGACGAGACTACATTGGCCAGTGAGGGGAGGGATACACATTCAAACTGAAAAACATCATATAAAGAGGACCAGAGGGATAGAGCTAGAGCCAGCGGGAGAAAAGGCACATGGCCGAGGAGTTTGAGAAAAGTCTCACAGAGGGTGAGCGAGGGGACCGCTGAAGAGTCACCACAAGGGTTAACAAGGGAGCTAAAGATATTAAAAAGAGCGTGGGAAGATGCCATTTTCACAGCCTTCACAGCACTGTGGTAAGCAGACAGGCTTTCACAGAGAACTTCTTCACAGACATGGAGCTTGTCTTTGTTCCACTTTCTCTCAGCCCCTGAGCACGTGTGTGGAGTCAGTGAGCCACGCTTCTGATTCTAAACGGTGCAACAGAATCAAGGATATTTAAGATGTTTAAGAAGTCAGTGACAAGTGGTCTGGATTCACAGCACACATGAATATTAAAATCTGCAGAAATTAGAAAGTGATCGTATTTCACAGCAGCACCTGAGAGAGAATCTGCGAAGTCACGGATGAATTTTGGAGGGCGATAAACAACCGGCAACATAGTGGAGAAGGAGGGAAGTTGTAGCTCAAAAGTTTGTAGTTCGACGCTGGAGAAGGCAACAGATGGAATTAGAACAGTGAGGCCAGACCTCCACCTCTGCCAGTGCTCCGAGGGGAGCGGAGTCCAGAAAACGCTCTGACTCAAGTCACAAAGTCATTCAATAAAAAAAGTTTGGTTTACTAGTCACTAGTTCTAATGTGTTATTCAGTGTAAAGACACTAAACTGAGCTTTCTGTCTCTCTCTCTGTCGCAGCACATTCACCTTCCAGGGCCTCCGCATCGACGAGGCTCTGCGTCTCTACCTGGAGGCCTTCAGACTTCCTGGAGAAGCCCCCGTCATCCAGAGACTCCTGGAGACCTTCACCGACAACTGGCATGTAAGACACCAGTTTCCTCGAACCCTCTTTTAATAAACGGTTTTCATGTTGTCACCATCATTAATCTGCCTGGATGAATATATAGAACAAGGCTGCGGCGACGCGTTAGCGTTAGCCGCGCTGAGTAGACATGTCAGGTTCCACTGCCGTCAGCCAACGGAAAGGTGACTTCTCAGAATAGCAGGAGACGTGTCACCTGGAAACTATGAGTGTAAAGTCCTTTTCTTAAAGTGACACCACACTCACGGACACAGAGTTCATAGAACATGATCATGGTCTTTATCTCACTGTCACACACATTAATGTAAGTTAGATTTATGTAAGTGACACAAGGTGACCACACGAGGCAGCAGTGGACCAGCAGCTCCTGTGTCCCCGTCAGTTTCTTGTTTGTACAAAGTTATCTAATGGTGAGATAATGTACACAAAAGCTAAGTTTTTTCATTGTGAAGCTGTTTTTCATGGCGTCCCTGAACGTCTCTCTGTCTGTCTACAACAAGTCAAGTACCAAATTTCAGATGCTTTCTTGTGTTCATGTGTTTAAAACTCTCCTGGGATTTAAAGGGGACATATTATGCAAAATCAACTTTTTAACCATTTCAATACCTATATTTGGGACTCTGGAGGCCCTACCAGTCGCCAAAGTGTGGAGAAAGAATACTCAGTCATGTTTTCGTGGTCCCTCTTAGTGTAAGTATAGGCCATAAAACACTCCATGTTGAATTCCCTGCGCTTATGACGGCAGCATGCGCATTTCACTGCGAATGTTACCGCCCACCAGTAAGTTTACTTGGAAAGCTCCACCTTAGCTCCACCTTAGCTCCACCTTAGCTCCACCTTAGCTCCACCTTAGCACCACCTTAGCTCCACCTTGTCCCTGCGAGAGTGCAGGCGAGGGAGGAAGAGCGGTATTATGTCAACGCGGAGGGACAAGTGTGCTGTTGGTGGCTGCACAGTGGAGCACAGTGTTTTACAGAGGATTTTATATATGAAGCTAATGTGTGTTCGCACCACTTCACATCAGTATTTAGTCAGCGACGTACAAACATACACATTGTTAAGAAAAGGTCACACAGAGGTCATAACTGACCATTCTGACACGTCCTAATTAAACATATTTGTTCAGTACGTCCTCCATGACCGGAGCACACACTCAGTCTGATACAGTCACATACAGCAGCAGTTTATGCAGCGATCAGCGGTGGATCAGCGGTGCTGTCCCTAAGGGTTTTTAACTGATTTACAGTTGGACAGTGTTCGGCTCCATCCTTATGTAGGACGTCTCTTCCTGTGACGCATGCTGCCATGTTGATATTGTCAGAGAACTAGTGGAGGGAGGGGGAGAGGAATGGAGCTGAGGGAACAGGAGCTGAGTGAGTGAGCACTGTGAAGAGGACACATCAGAAACCCCCTGGAAGAAGTGGATGTGTGTTTGCCTGTGTCTCATTTGCATATAAAGGGACCATGCACAAAACCCAGCATTCTGAAAGGGGCGGGTTTAGCAGGGTTATTGAACTACTATGGTGCTTCATCCTTATGGTATTTTGACCAAAGCATGTCACTGACATGTTCATTAGGACACCAGGGAACTATTTTAATGGGGGAAATAGGGTATAATATGTCTCCTTTGAGTGGCCTTAAATGACCATTTGTTCTGTGTGTGTGTGTAGAAAGTGAACGGCTCTCCCTTCATGACCAATGACGCAGGCTTTGCTTTGGCATACGCCGTCATCATGCTCAACACTGACCAGCACAACCACAACGTCCGCAAGCAGAACATCCCCATGACCGTAGAGGTGAGTGACACAGGAAGTGAGGACATTGGGTTGTGAATAAACGTGTTAATTCTTATTGGCGATGACAAGTCAAGTGATGAAAGGAGCAGGATCCCCTGTAGCATGGAGGAAATCATTTCCACTGCCGTGTTTGAGCAAATAATCCAAAGTGGACAGCACAGCTTCAGTCATGTGAAACCCAGCGCTGCATTCATTTACAGTTGCCACTAAAAACATCTGAGACCACTTGTCCGTTCAATGAGTGAAAAAGAGCCGCCCTGTGTCTGTGTGTCTGTCTGTGTGTCTGTGTGTGTGTCTCTGTGTCTCTGTGTGTCTGTGTGTCTGTGTGTTTGTGTGTGTGTCTCTGTGTGTCTGTGTGTGAGAGATAGAATGACATTCCCCTGTGAGTGCTAGAATTTGCTCTGGTGCAGCCTGGCAGCTCCGAGAACTCACAGCCAACAGCTGTAGCCAGTGGTGGTCCGTCTGAGAGGGGGGACTCATCCTGAACAGGCGGCGCTGGGGGAGGACAGGGGGAGGCCAAAGTCTCTCTTTCTCTCTCTTCATCCACCGCCTTTGTTTTTCTGTCTTTGATTGACAGCAGAGGAAGACTAAACAGTGGCAGCTTGTGGACAGACTCCTCACGAGACACACATGTTTTCTCTCTCTTTGTCTTCTACTTCTACTACTGCCTATCAAGCAATCAATCCATCCATCAAACTTTATTTATACAGCACTTTTCATATAAGGTAGTGCGACTCAATTACAATTACAGCGGATAAAACATGATGAAAGGAAACAGGAGTGAGGAAATCTAACCCTAACCCTGTCCTAACTGACAAACAGCTGCTAGGGAAAGCACATGCTTTATATGAAGCATATTTATAAATATGCTTTTTAAGTGCTAACGTACTTTAAAGTATTTATTTAAGTGCTAGCATACTTTAAAGTATTTATTTAAGTGCTAGCATACTTTAAAGTATTTATTTAAGTGCTAACATACTTTAAAGTATTTATTTAAGTGCTAACGTACTTTAAAGTAATTATTTAAGTGCTAATGTACTTTAAAGAATTTATTTAAGTGCTAACATACTTTAAAGTATTTATTTAAGTGCTAACATATTTTAAAGTATTTATTTAAGTGCTAACATACTTTAGAGTCTTTATTTAAGTGCTAACATATTTTAAAGTATTTATTTATTTAAGTGCTAACATACTTTAAAGTCTTTATTTAAGTGCTAACATATTTTAAAGTATTTATTTATTTAAGTGCTAACATACTTTAAAGTATATATTTAAGTGCTAACATACTTTAAAGTATTTATTTAAGTGCTAAAGTTCTTTAAAGTATTTATCTAAGTGTTAACACACTTTAAAGTATTTATTTAAGTGCCAGCATACTTTAAAGTATTTATTTAAGTGCTAGCATACTTTAAAGTATTTATTTAAGTGTTAGCATACTTTAAAGTATTTATTTATTTAAGTGCTAGCATACTTTAAAGTATTTATTTATTTAAGTGCTAGCATAGTTTAAAGTATATATTTAAGTGCTACCATACTTTAAAGTATTTATTTATTTAAGTGCTAAAGTATTTATTTATTTAAGTGCTAGCATACTTTAACGTATATATTTAAGTGCTAGCATACTTTGAAGTATTTATTTAAGTGCTAGCATAATTTAAAGTATTTATTTAAGTGCTAGCATACAGTAGCATAATTTAAAGTATTTATTTAAGTGCTAGCATAGTTTAAAGTTTATATTTAATTGCTAGCATATTTGAATGTTTATGATAATAAATAAAAAAGCAGTCACATCTGTCTGTGGCTCTCTTGCGCCCCCTGGCTGTCTGTCTGTGTGTGTGTGTGTGTGTGTGTGTGTGTGTGTGTGTGTGTGTGTGTGTATGTTGTTCAGCCTTGATGCTGTCAGTCAACACTGTGTGCTGAGGTTTATTTCTAGGAGTAATCCTTGTTTTGCTAAAGCTTCCAGCAGCGTGTATTAAGTGACACATAACAAGTGTGTGTTTCTAAGCCGGGCCTCGTTTTAATTGTTGATTGGATTCTTCAGTTAATGAAGCAGTGAGTGTCTCAGGCTCGGCCGTCTCTGCTGAGCTGCTGGTGTTCACATGCATTGACTGACATGTTGATGGTGGACACACTGACTCACTTCATTGTCCTCTGTTAAAACAGCAATTCAAGAAAAACCTGAAGGGAGTCAACGGAAACAAAGACTTTGACCAGGACATGTTGGAGGACATCTACAACGCCATAAAGTGAGCTCACCACACACACACACACACACACACAAAAATGATTTTACCAACATAAAAACAAGTCTATGATATCTTTATTATCTTTATCTTATTGTTAGACAGACTTTTCCAACAGGAAACAGAAGTTTGTCACTTTCTGTACAGAAGTCCAGAGAGAGAAAACCTGTGATTTTATCATCACACACACACTGCTGCCTCCATCGCTAACTTCTAACGGCTTATTTTGTGAATTCGGCCTTTGACAATCTTAATTTAGATTTATTTAAGTGACACAAAGTGACCACACGAGGCAGCAGTAGACCAGGAGCTTCAGTGTCTCCATGAGCTTAAATCACTGATTTTCTCAGTGGGCTTTGGTGTGGGAGAGTGAGCGGTTTACAAACTTCAGAACTACAGTGAGATAAAGCTGCAAATACATTTGAAATTAGGGCTGCAACATTTATCCATGAATAAAACACTTGGGACATGTGAAAATGTACTCCTCATAATAAAGACAATATTAAAAACTGAATAATTTTGGTTTGGTAATGGAGACATTTCTAAAAAGAAGCCATGTTGATGACGTCATAGACTTACAGATGGTGTCTTTGTCTCCCTCTGTAGGACCGAGGAGATTGTGATGCCAGACGAGCAGACGGGTTTGGTGAAGGAGAACTACGTGTGGAGTCTGCTGCTGCACCGCGGTGCCACGCCCGAGGGCGTCTTCCTGCTCCTGCCGGCGGGAAGCTACGACCACGACCTGTTCTCCATGACCTGGGGTCCAACCATCGCCGCCCTCTCCTACGTCTTTGATAAGAGCCTGGATGACAACATCGTCCAGAAGGCCATCACTGGCTTCAGGTACACAACGTTAAAGACCCTGGAAGGCAACACTTACTAAATCTAAATCTTATACTTTATTAAACCCCCATAGGGAAATTATTTCCCTGCGTTTGACCCATCCTAGAATTAGGAGCAGTGGGCTGCCACACTGAGTAGCACCCGGGGAGCAATGGGGCTGGGTACCTTGCTCAGGGGTACCCCAGCACTTTTGACCTGGTGGGGACTTGAACCGGCGACCCTCCAGTTACAAGCCACTTGGCCACGGGCTGCCCTAACTACTACTACTACTGCCCTACTATCAATTTATAATGACTTATTTCCATATGATTTTATTGTTAATAGATTTATTTTGAAATGATGTGAAATATCAACATAAATATTATTATTTTCATGTCTTTTTCTCCACTTACTGACCAAACCTGGTCCTAAAAGTCAAAACATGTGCTTTTAATCTTTACTCTTAAAACATTACTTTTACTTTTTGACACTGAAATCTGTTTGTTGTTGGTTGTTTGATGACTTTTTGAAATGTTATCGTGTTATCGTTCTGTCTCTCTGTAGGAAATGTGCCATGATCGCAGCTCACTACGGCTTCAGCGATGTGTTTGATAACCTGATCATCTCACTGTGTAAATTCACCACTCTGAGCAGTGAGGTGAGACAAACTCACACATGAACATTTAGATATTTAAAAAGAAAACATGTATGTATTTACTTCCCTCAGTCACTACATTAGGCACAAATTTGCTCTTGTTGTGATTTATTTTATAGTCTTTAAAAAAACAAGTCCACCTAAATGTATTTATAGATTTGATTTACTGTAGATTTATATAATTTATTTCTATAAATAAACTTGTATACATATTTAACTATCTCTGTAGTAAAGGTTATGTTGCTGTGCCTCTCCTCTCCACCTTCAGTCTGTGGAGAACCTTCCGTCTGTGTTTGGTGGGAACATTAAAGCACAGACAGCAGCTAAGACGGTATTTGACCTGGCTCATCGCCATGGTAACATCCTGAGAGAGGGATGGAAGAACATCATGGACTCCATGCTGCAGCTGTTCAGAGCCGAGCTCCTGCCCAAAGCCATGGTGGAGGTCAGGAGGAGTCATTGTTTGTTTCTTTGTACTTTGCTGCCACCTGCTGGTCACAGCTCACTCTCACTCACTCATTCACTCACTCTCTCTCTCGCTCTCTCTGTCTCTCTCTCTCTCCCTCTCTGTCTCTCTCTCTCTCTCTCTCTGTCTTCTCTCTCTCTCTCCCTCTCTCTCTCTCTCTCTCTCTCTGGCTCTCTCTCTCTCTCTCTCTCTCTCTCTCTCTCTCTCTCTCCCCTCTCTCTCTCTCCCCTCTCTTTCTCTCTCTCTGTCTCTCGGTCTGCCCCCTCTCTCTCTCTCTCTCTCTCTCTCCCCTCTCTCTGTCTCTCTCCCTCTCTGTCTCTCTGTCTCTCTCCCTCTCTGTCTCTTTCTCTCTCTCTCCCTCTCGGTCTCTCTCTCTCTATCTCTGTCTCCCTCGCTCTCTCAGGTTGAAGATTTCCTCGAACCAAACGGAAAGATTTCTCTTCAACGAGAGGAGACGCCTTCAAATCGGTATTAATCCTCTCTGCTAAATAAAGAAATAAAAAAGAGATAAGAAGTTGTGTCCTTCTGTTCCTTTATTCTCCTCATTTCCTCTCATCACCTCCTCTTCTCTCCACCTGTCCTCTTCACTTTTTATTTATTGATTTAAAGTTTGAATTGTTCTCCTCTTCCTCCTCTTCCTCAGCGGTGAGTCTGCAGTGCTGAGTTTTGTGAACTGGTTAACTCTGAGCGGAGCAGAACAGTCTGGACTCAGGGGTCCGTCCACAGAGAACCAGGAGACCAAGCAGGCGGCCATCCTCTGCATCAAGGTAGTGGACACATGTTTACAAAACACCATGTTTACATCACACCATGTTTACATCACAACATGTTTACATCACATGTTTGCATCACAACATGTTTTCATCACATGTTTGCATCACAACAGGTGTACATGCCATGTTTACATCACAACATGTTTACATCACACCATGTTTACATCACATGTTTGCATCACAACATGTTTTCATCACAACATGTTTTCATCACAACATGTTTGCATTACATGTTTGCATCACAACATGTTTTCATTTGCAACATGTTTGCATGTTGCCACATGCACATTCACACACCATACACACACACATGCATGTTTTCATCAACATGTTTTCATCACATGTTTATACACATGTTTTCATCATCGCATCACAACATGTGTACATGCCATGTTTACATCACATGCTTACATCACAACATGTTTGTCACATGCACACACATGTTTCACAACATGCTTACATCACATGTTTACATCACATGTTTGCATCACAACATGTTTTCATCACATGTTTGCATCACATGTTTACATCACAACATGTTTACATCACATGCTTACATCACGTTTACATCTCAACATGTTTACAGTTTACATCACATGCTTGCAAAACATGCTTACATCACATGTTTACATCTCAACATGTTTACATCACATGCTTACAAACATGCTTACATAACAAGTTTGCATCACATGTTTACATTACAGGTTTACATGTTTACACTTTTACAGTTTACATCACATGCTTACATCTCAACATGTTTGCATCACATGTTTACATCTCAACATGTTTACAGTTTACATCACAACATGTTTACATCACATGCTTACATCACATATTTACGTTTACATCACATACTTACATCACATGTTTACGGTCATCTTTGCCCATAACTGCCGGAGTTCCACAAGGCAGTGTCTTGGGGGCCTTACTTTTTCTGATCTTTATTGATGACCTTGCATCACACTTGAAGAATGACCTCCACCTATTTGCGGATGATTCAACTCTACCTGTCATTATAAAAAACCCTGGCCTGAGAAACACTGTGATCTGGACAAAATAGACAAGTGGGGCTCAGACTGGTGTATAACATTCAATGCACGATTATGAGCAGGAAATGAGAACTGTCCCATCCTCCTCTCTACTTCATGAATGAAGAGCCAAAGCCAACTCAGAGTATTACTCTTCTCTGTGTCACCATCACCAACACTCTAACCTGGACTCCTTTCACACAGCTAGGAGGTTATATATCCTTTGTATAATTTGTCTAATTTGATGTACTCGCATAATTGTTTTCCTGTATGAGCCACCATGGTAACACCAGGCTCCTATTGAATCATATAAAACAAAACTTTATTATGAAGTTATGTTTTCACGTGAAGATGTTATATATAGTTTATAGTCATGTCTGGACAATAATGTAATATTATCTCATTACCACCACACATAAGAGTCCAATAAAGAAAATATATTTATTATATATATATATATATATATTGTTTTTTATTTCACATAACGTGAAACTGTTTTATTTTACAAATCAATCGCAAAATAAAATGTATTAAAATGTTCACATTTAAGAAGAAAATCCACAGAAAGTTGATACCGAACCCATTAAATCAATTATAGCATTAGTTGACTTTTAATCCAGTAATTGATGAATCATTGTATCTGTAGTTGTGACGTTATTAAATTTTTATCTTTCCTCAGCAATGTGACCCAGAGAAACTGATCACTGAGAGTAAGTTCCTGCAGCTGGAGTCTCTGCAGGAGCTGATGAAGGTCAGTGACTGTTAGAACGACGACATGTGGTGTCACAGTCAGTGGATGATGATGATGATGATGTGTGTGTGTGTGTGTTGTCGTGGTCAGGCTCTGATCTCAGTCACTCCTGATGAAGAGACCTACGATGAAGAGGACGCCGCCTTCTGTCTGGAGATGCTACTGCGGATCGTCCTGGAGAACAGGTCAGAGCAGAGAAGCTTGTGTGTGGAGACACAGCTGCTCGTCTCCCAGTCACTCACTGTCCTCTGTGTTTGTGTGTGTGTGTGTGCGCAGGGACCGCGTGTCCTGTGTGTGGCAGACGGTGCGTGACCACCTGTGTCACCTCTGTGTCCACGCTAACGAGAGCTGCTTCCTGGTGGAGAGAGCCGTGGTCGGACTTCTGAGACTCGCCATCCGTCTGCTGCGGAGAGAGGACATCAGCTCTCAGGTACGGAATCAACGAGGAGGTGTCCCCACGCACGTGTCCCCACGCACGTCTGGGAGTGCAGCAGTTCCTCATTTACATAGGGTGCAAATTGGCAAAAATGGACGCCAAGATTCCAAATGGCCGACTTCCTGTTGAGTTGAGGCCATGATTGCAGTGGACTTTTTTGTTCATCTTGGTCTAAAACATCTTCACACCAAGATTCACCAAGGAGCTCAATTTGTCTCTGTTTTCACCTTGGGGCGCTATAGAGCCCCTGAGCAACACGCAGGTCCGGGAACTGCCAATATTGCATTTTCGGATTAACATTAGGCTCCTCGCATGAATTTGTGCCTGGAGTCTTTTTGGGCCCCTGCCAGTCGTGGCATTAATAATGACACATTGACCCTCAGGTTCTGCTCTCCCTGCGTCTCCTGCTCATGATGAAAACTCACGTCCTGTCGAGGGTCAGCAGAGAAGTGGCCTACGGCCTTCACGAGCTGCTGAAGACCAACGCGGCAAACATACACTGCACAGACGACTGGTTCACGCTCTTCTCCCTGCTGGAGTGCATCGGTGCTGGCGTGAAACCTCCCGCCTCCTTCCAGCTCACCTCCACCACCTCTGACAACGACACAGGTCAATCAACAACTCTCTTATAATCTAATAATCATCATATTCATCATATATTTGTTTCAAGGTTTCCTTCAGGGTCACCTAAGGTCGAATTTTACACTGATTTTAACCACATAGTAAGTAAGAGGCTAATCTAAAGAACACGATCACATGTTTATCTCACTGTGAGACAGACTTTTCCAACAGGAAACTCAAGTTTCTAAACCACGCACTCTCCCACATTTCTTTGGTTAATGAAACAAGTAAGATGGCCTTTAAAATCAAATTGAAATTGTATTTGTTTACACAATGTGTTACATGATCGTTTTTTCTTCCTCCTCTTTTAAAAGAGGCTATGTAACTTCCCTGTGGATCTCATAAGTGTACTATGACTATGGTTGAACCAACTTAAATCAAGTAATGATTTTCATTACCTCTTATCTTATGTTTTTGTTTGTGTTGTATGCTGTATGAATGCATGTTTATGTCTAAAAATGAAATGCAATTGGTAATTCTGACCCCAGTAGAACAGCACTCATCTGTGGATGAGATAGCTGATGTGGATCAATAACCAATAACCAAAGCCCAGAGAGAAAATCTGTGATCTTAACATCACACACACATGAGTTGTTGATCCACTGCTGCCTCCATCACTGAGTTCAAATGTCTTATTTTATCACGTCGGCATTTGAAAAATGACCTCAGTGACACAAAGTGACCACACGAGGCAGCAGTACGCCGGCAGCTCCTGTGTCCCCATGAGCTAAAATCACTGATTTTCTCTATGGACTTTGGTGTGGGAGAGTGAATGGTTTACAAAGTTCAGTTTAACAACGCTTAACAAATTTAAATATTAGACAAAGACAACACAAGTTAACACAAAATGCAGTTTTTAAGTGATGATTTTATTTATTATGGGGAAAAACTATGCAAACCCACATGGCCCCATGTGAAAAAGTAATTGCCCCCCCTTGTAAAATCATCAGGTCACTGTGGTTAGTCACATTTTTTGGAAAATTTGACTTGCCACACCCTGGCTTGAGTACTGTAGGACCTATTGAATCAAGAGACCACTTAAATAGAACCTGTCAGACAAAGTGAAGTCGACCAAAAGATCCCAAAAAATAAGACTAAAGTCAAATTCAGGAACAAATGAGAAGCAAAGTAATTGACATCTATCGGTCTGGAAAAGGTTACAAAGACCTTTGTAAAGCTTTGGGACTCCAGAGAACCACGGTGAGGGCCATTATTCACAAATGGAGAAAACATGGAACAGTGGGCACCCTTCCCATGAGTGGCCAGCCGACAAGAATTACCCCAACAGCGCCGCGACGACTCATCTAAGAGGTCACAAAAGAACCCAGAACAACATCTAAAGAACTGCAGACCTCACTCAGTGTTCATGACTCCACCATAAGAAAGAGACTGGGCAGAAATGGCCTGCATGGCAGAGTTCAAGACCAAAACCACTGTTGGGCAAAAAGAACGTTAAGACTCGTCTCAATTTTGCCAAAAAACATCTTGATGATCCCCAAGTCTTTTGGGAAAATCCTCTGTGGACTGACGAGACAAAAGTTGAACTTTTTGGAAGGTGTGTCTCATTACATCTGGTGTAAAAGTAACACCACATTTCAGAACAAGAACATCATACCTACAGTCAAATATGGTGGTGGTAGTGGGATGGTGTGGGGCTGTTTTGCTGCTTCAGGACCCGGAAGACTTGCTCTGATAAATGAAACCATGAATTCTGCTGTCTACCAAAAACTTGAATGTTCGTGACCTCAGGCTCAAGCGAATTTGGGTTCTGCAGCAGGACAATGATCCGAAGCACACCAGCAATCCACTTCTGATTGGCTAAAGAAAAACAAAATGAAGACTTTGGAGTGTCTCATTGGAGAGAGATGTGGCTGAATGACAACAGTTCTGCAAAGATGAGTGGGTCAAAATTCCTCCACAGCGTTTGCAAGTTATCGCAAAAGCTTGATTGCAGTTGTTGCTGCTCCACCAGTTATTAGGTTTATTATTAGGTTTAGGGGCCATGTAGGTTTACATTTGTTTTCCCTCCCTTCATAATAAAAACCTTCATTTAAAAAACACACTGTGTTTACTTGTGTTGTCTTTGACTAATATTTAAATTAGTTTGATGATCTGAAACATTTAAGTGTGACAAACATGCTAAAAAATAAGAAATCAGGAAGGAGGCAAACACTTTTGCACACCACTGTAAACAAACTGTCTTTGTCTCACAGGAGCTCAGTCAGACAGCGAGCTGTCCTCTCATCATCCCAGTGAAGTGACTCTGGACCGCGGCTACACGTCAGATTCTGAGGTCTACACTGAACACAACAAGACCCGCATGACTCGCTCCACCACCGACGTGGACATGGCCAGCAGTGGATGGCTCGTGGTCAGCACACACACACACACACACACACACACAGTGAACTTATGAAGGACCACACTCATATTGACGCATTGTTGTGTTGGTATGATTTCCAGGTGGGTAAAGACGACCTGGACTTGACTAAATTGGCGCCCGTCAACCCCAAAGCGCAGCTCAATCACCCTCTGGTGAACCAGTACAGTCTCACCGTGGGTCAGGACCTGGGTCAGCACGACACCAAGTCTCTCATCAAGTGTGTGGAGACGCTGTCCTTCATCGTCCGCGACGCCGCTCACGTCACGCCGGACAACTTTGAGCTGTGTGTGAGGGCAATACGAGTGTTTGTGGAGGCCAGTCTGAATGGAGGTGAGACACTGAGACAATGAGACAATGAAAAAATGAGAAAATTAAACACTGAGACAATGAGACCATGAGACAATGAAACACTTTGAGACCATGAGACAATGAAACACTTTGAGACCATGAGACAATGAAAAAATGAGAAAATGAAACACTGAGACAATGAGACCATGAGACAATGAAACACTGAGACCATGAGACAATGAAACACTTTGAGACCATGAGACAATGAAAAAATGAGAAAATGAAACACTGAGACACTGAGACCATGAGGCACAGACCATGAGACACTGAGATCATGAGACGCAGAGACACTGAGACACAATTATTTATTTTTTAATTCTAATCCACAAAGTCATATATGATTTTATTTTGATTTATTGGAAATATTCACACAAACACACATAAAAAAAACCTGAACTATACCTTTACTGTGCATCAGGAAACTAAAAGATGAAACTCTTTCTTTCTCGTCAGGTTACCGCAATCACGACAAGAAGAAGAGCCACAAGTACGACTCCAAGTCCCGCCCGAGGAGGAAGGTGGGGGGCAAGGACAAGGAGGGCGGAGCCAGTGTCCGACGAGGCGGCGGCGTCCGAGCGTCCAACCAGCGTCCGTCACGTTCCCACAGCGATGAGGACGAGGACGAGGGCATCCCCGCCAGTTACCACACGGTGTCTTTACAGGTTAGTCAGGACGTAAGTACCGCAGCCCTCTTCATTCACCTTCTGATGATTTAACACGTTTTTACCCACAATCCCTCAGGGTTAGGGGTGAAAACGTGCTGCCGTGTCTGTGGTGTAAAGATCTTTGGGGGATTTTGGCTTTGGCAGATTCAGGACTTGTCAAACTGTATTATATACACACACGCACATACATATATACATATACATATACACATACATGTATGTACATATATATATAGATAGATCGATATTAAAATGTCCTGATTGTGTCAAACTAGTCCTTTATTCTTGGTGTGACGTTGACTTTGTGTGGGAAACTCTGGTGTATTGTTATTGTAGTTTACATTTTAAACTTCAGTCCTGAACAGTGAGTGAAGCAAAGATGTTTTTGGGACATTTAAAGGTCCAGTGTGTAAAATATCAGGTGAGATCGTTTTTTAATTTGGTAGAAATTTGAAATTATGCTCGAGCGTAAAATCACCTTATTGTATAAACTGGGGGCGGAGTCAACGTGGTGACAGACACAGCATCACTAAAGACCAGTTGTCGACTAAAACCTTTATTTTGAAATGAATACATGGCAGATTTTTTGAGGCTTCTGGAGTCAGATCAGGAGTTTGTAGTGCGTTGTCTGTACGTTGACTAGAAACAGATCATAACACCTGTGTTGTTTTTATTTGTGTTGTAGACGAATCTTCCTCTCAGTTTAAAGTGAATATTAGCTAATCTGTGTTTTCACTGCAATTAACAGGATTTTTCCTTTGGTGAAAAACAAACATGTCTCTCTCTGTCTGTCTGTCTCTCTCTCTGTTGTTAACACACTTCTCAGATTAAGTAGAAACTTATTTTACAGAGGGCTGTTAAAACTTTAAAATACTGAAACAAGTGAAAGATATAATACAGTTTTTTATTCACATTCTAAAGTTGGTAAACACTCGAGGTTGTCCGTCTCTGTGTTTGTGTCTCTGTCCGTCTCTGTCTGTCTGTCTCTGTGTTTGTGTCTCTGTCTCTGTGTCCGTCTGTGTTTGTGTCTCTGTCTGTCTCTGTGTTTGTTTCTCTTTCTGTCTGTCTCTGTGTCTGTCTCGGTCTCTGTGTCTCAGTTTGTGTCTCTGTCTGTCTCTGTGTTTGTTTCTCTTTCTGTCTGTCTCTGTGTCTGTCTCGGTCTCTGTGTCTCAGTGGACAGTTGTGTCTGTGAATCACTGACTCACAGTATTTGTGATTGTGTCACGTGTTTGTGTCTGTCTGTCTCTGTGTCCGTCTGTGTTTGTGTCTCTGTGTCTGTCTCTGTGTCTCAGTGGACAGTTGTGATTGTGTCACATGACACCGTGTCCTGTGTTTGTGTCTCTGTCCGTCTGTCTCTGTATCCGTCTGTGTTTCTGTCTCTGTGTCTCAGTGGACAGTTGTCTGTGAATCACTGACTCACAGTATTTGTGATTGTGTCACGTGTTTGTGTCTGTCTGTCTCTGTGTCCGTCTGTGTTTTGTGTCTCTGTGTCTGTCTCTGTGTCTCAGTGGACAGTTGTGATTATGTCACATGACACCGTGTCCTGTGTTTGTGTCTCTGTCCGTCTGTCTCTGTGTCCGTCTGTGTTTCTGTCTCTGTGTCTCAGTGGACAGTTGTGTCTGTGAATCACTGACTCACAGTATTTGTGATTGTGTCACATGACACCGTGTCCTGTGTTTGTGTCTCTGTCTGTCTGTCTCTGTGTCCGTCTGTGTTTCTGTCTCTGTGTCTCAGTGGACAGTTGTGTCTGTGAATCACTGACTCACAGTATTTGTGATTGTGTCACATGACACCGTGTCCTGTGTTTGTGTCTCTGTCTGTCTGTCTCTGTGTCCGTCTGTGTTTCTGTCTCTGTGTCTCAGTGGACAGTTGTGTCTGTGAATCACTGACTCACAGTATTTGTGATTGTGTCACATGACACCGTGTCCTGGGTTTGTGTCTCAGCTGTTGGACCTGATGCACACCCTTCACACCCGCGCCGCTACCATCTACAGCTCCTGGGCAGAGGAACAGCGCCACCTACAGACTGCAGGCAGGAAAATCGAGGCCGACGCCCAAACTCTGTGGAGCAGCTGCTGGTGTCCACTGCTGCAAGGTAGACAATGGACTCTTCTCCTTCTTCTTCTCCTCCTTCTCCTTCTTCTCCTTCTTCTCCATCTCAGGGTTCGTACAGAGCCTTGAAAGTCTGGAAAATGCTTGATTTTAAATATAGTGTTTTCAAGGTTTGAAATGCTGTATTTACTACATTTTGACCAGAGTCGTAATGGAAATTAAAATAAAATGAAGGTGTAATGTTTTCTCTCCGCCGTGTTTTCTTCCCTTGCACACGCCCCTCACCTGACGATGGCGTCAGGAATTATCCTGAACCACTTTGCCGCTCTTTGTAAGTTAGCAATTAGGTGCTCAGCTAGTTCTCGTTCAGTCATTGCATCCAATGCATGTTGTTAGCTAGATAGCGTTAGCTCGGGGGTTACTCTCGCGTCTCACACACTGACGGTCACGCTTGTCGCTCTTTTGTCACGCACTCCCACCACACATTGTATTTCTCACACTGAAAGAAAAGATAATATAAAGTTATCTGGTGCGCCGCAATCGCTGTGGAACCGAGAGGAAAGTGGAAAATCTTGTGGCCAAAAGGATGAAGCACACCTCTGTGTACGTGTTACTTTTCATCACAGAACCTGGAGCACACACACTATTTTGTGAGCTCTAATACATAAAAACAGGACATAATAACTTAAAAAATATATAGGAAGGGGCGTGGCTCATTTCTTCGCCTTACACTAGTGTAGTCATATTTCCATCATCTGTTTTTGATGTTGTTGTTGTTTCTTTTCTTTTTGAAATAACAATTTGAATTGCAGTTGCATAGAGTCCATTTTAGTCAGGACGCTACTTTTAGTTGTGAGATTTTCCATTACTGTGCAGAAGTCTTAGGCCACCATTAGATGTTACATGACATGTCATTCAGCAGACGCTTTTATCCAAAGCCACTTACAAGGGAATTGAGTACAACCTGCCAGTGGTGGAGTTGAACTTGCGACCATGGAGTCTTTTGCACACAGGGCATCGGTCTTAACCACTGATCCACTCCACCCCCCAGACAGATGTGTTGTTTTAGCAATGCTATAACAACATAGACAATAGAGGGTAATTATTTCTATTTCACTTTACTGGAACACGTCCAGAAAATATGTATGCAGAAAAAACCAGAACATAAAATCACATCCTCTACAGGTGTCAAGTATTCCCTTACACTTGAACAATAACACGGCTCTGTTAATACTGGAGTGGAACCTTCATTCATGTGACTGGTAAATCCTGTGTCTGTCATTCATAAAAGATTGTGTCTCTGAGCGTCTCGTATGATTATCACGTGTTGTTGATGCTCTGCAGGCATCGCGTGGCTCTGCTGTGACGCCAGGAGACAGGTTCGTATGCAGGCTCTCACCTACCTCCAGAGGGCGCTGCTGGTTCACGACCTGCAGACGCTGGACGCAGCAGAGTGGGAGTCCTGCTTCAATAAGGTGAGAACGTACCAAAGAATTCATGAGTCTGTGATTGATCTCGTCTTTAATGAGCCTGAATGTGATGAATTTAAACGTGTGTGTCTGTGTGTGCGTGTGTGTGCGTGTGTGTTGTCAGGTTCTCTTTCCTCTGCTGACGAAGCTGCTGGACAACATCAGTCCTGCTGATGTGGGAGGGATGGAGGAGACGAGGATGAGAGGCTGCACTCTGCTGTCAAAGGTCAGAGACAACGACCACATTTAACTTCCATTTATTCGTTTTTTTAAAAACTAAAAAAGGGAATTTGCCTTTTTATGAATCAGAAATGAATCAAACTTCAATTGATTAAAGAAATATAATTTAACCTCTTAAGAAAAAAAAAGTAAATTAGAAAATGAATGGATGACAATAATATTTATATTCATTGTCCTCATCATTGTCCTCTCTGTTGTCCAGGTCTTCCTCCAGCACCTGTCTCCTCTGCTGTCCCTCCCCACCTTCGCTGCCCTCTGGTTGACCATCCTGGACTTCATGGACAAATACATGCACGCAGGCTCCAGTGACTTACTGGTGAAGACTCACACACACACACAGACACACACACAGACACACACGCAGACACACAGACTCACACGTGTGTGACGATGTGTTTCCTTTAATTAACAGCTCTATTTTAACTCAAATTAATCTATCCTTATTAACTGGATATGTGCCCCAAACGTTTAAAGTAGCAGTTATTAAACCCCTTCTCAAAAAAGCGACCCTTGACCCAGATATTTTAGCTAATTACAGTGATTAGCTGTATTCAGTGATGTGAATATTTGCACATTAATGGCCTGTTTGAAGATTTTCAGTCAGGTTTTAGATTACAGCACTAGTTAAAGTGAGTAATGATCTTCTCTTGGCGTCAGATAATGGTCTAGTTTCTTTACTTGTCCTGTTAGATCTTAGTGCTGCATTTGACACCATTGATCATGATATTCTACTGCAGAGATTGGAGCAGACTCTTGGTATCACAGGTGCTGCCCTCTGCTGGTTTAAATCATACTTATCTGATAGATTCCAGTTTGTTCACGTTAATGATAAAGCCTCACTACAACAAAAGTTAATTGTGGAGTTCCACAAGGCTCAGTGCTTGGGCCTATACTTTTTACCTTATATATGCTTCCTCTAGGGAACATTATTGACAATAATAATAATAATACATCACATTTATGTAGCGCTTTTCTCGACACTCAAAGACGCTGTACAAACACAAAACAAAAACAAAGGACAGGACTGAAATAAAACAATGGGAAATAGACAGTTGAGTGTAAGCAGTTTTGAACAGGTGGGTTTTGAGTAATTATTTGAATGTCTGTAGTGAGTCTGAGTTCCTGATGAGTTGTGGGAGTGAGTTCCAGAGAGTGGGGGCGGCTGCAGCAAAGGCTCGGTCCCCCAGGGTTCGGCGCTTTGTCCTGAGGGGAGTGAGGAGGTTGGAGTCAGTGGATTAGAAAGCGGATTAGAAAGCACAACATACACTTTCATTGTTATGCAGATGACACACAGCTATATCTATCAATGAGGCCGGATGAAATAAATCAGGTTGTGTTCAACTCCAGGAATGTCTCAGAGACATTAAGTCCTGGATGACCTGTAACTTTCTACTTTTAAACTTTTATACTCGGCCCTAAACACCTCAGAGAAAAACTTTCTGATCACATTGTCACTTTAGATGACATCACCCTGGCTTCCAGTTCCACTGTGAGGAACCTTGGAGTTACTTTTGACCAGGAAATGTCTTTTGATTCACACATAAAACTCATTTCCAGAACAGCCTTCTTCCACCTGCGGAACATTATGAAAATTAGAAACATTCTATCTTTACAAGATGCTGAAAAACTAGTTCATGCTTTTGTTAATCTAGATTAGATTACTGTAACTCCTTATTAGCAGGATGTTCTAACAAGTCTGTTAGAATCCTTCAGTTCATTCAAAATGCTGCAGCACGAGTTCTGACAGGAACTAGAAAGAGAGACCATATAACTCCAGTGTTAGCTTCTCTACATTGGCTCCACCCACAGTTTAGAATTAAATTTAAAATCCTCCTCCTCACGTACAAAGCACTTAATGGTCAGGCCCCTTCATACCTGAAAGACCTAGTCTTACCCTATGACCCTAATAGACCACTTAGGTCACAAAATACAGGTTTACTTGTGGTTCCCAGAGTCTGTAAGAGTAGAATGGGAGGCAGAGTCTTCAGTTACCAGGCTCCTCCTCTCCTGTGGAACCAGCTTCCAATGATAGTTCGGGAGGCGGAGCCTCTCTCTGTATTTAAAGTTAAACTTAAAACTTTCCTTTTTGATAAAGCTTATAGTTAGAGATGGTTCAGGGAAACCTAAACCATCTCTTAGTTATGCTGCTATAGAACTAAACTGCTGGGGGATTTTCCGGTGGTACACGCACATTCACTCTCTCACACTCAGCATTTGATTATGACTTTTTATATGTCATTAACCTTGTCTCTTTCTCTCCCTAGTTTGTGTCTTTCCTTCCTTCCCTCTCTCTCTCTCTGTATTCTCATCATGCAGGTTGCAGGATCCAGATCCAGTTTTCGAGGCTACGCTTATCATCACCATTATTATTGTGCTATAATTAAAAGTTGATATCATATCACTTCTTCTCTCCACTGCCCCCTAGTGTTTGCTCATTGTGTGAACTGTTGCGTTTCTCTGCTCCCCTTGATGTTGTCTATGCACAGACCTGAGATCATGTATGTTATGATTTGGTGCTATACAAATAAAATTGAATTGATGTCCCTCAGGTTGAAGCCGTCCCGGAGTCTCTGAAGAACATGCTGCTGGTCATGGACACGGCCGGGATCTTCCACTGCGCAGACTCCAGGACCGGATACTCAGACCTGTGGGAAATCACATGGGAGAGAATCGTCTGTTTCCTGCCTCACCTGCGGGAGGAGCTCTTCAAACAGACCGTCATCGCAGGTCCACGGAGGACACCTCACCCTGTCCCCTGCACTGTCCCCTTGTGTGTGTGTGTGTGGTAACTCTGAACTGTGTCTTCCTCACTTTCAGATCCAGTCCCCAGTCCTCCACCAGAGGCAGCGTCTTCACCTCCTGCTGCCGCTCGTCCACTGTCTCCTCCGCCTCCCGCTCACCCGCCGTCCCCGGTCACTGTCCCGGTGTCGCCTCCTGAGACGCAGATGTCCACCGGCAGCAGGCCGGCGTCTCCACAGCAGCTTCAGCTGAGCAGCAGCACAGGTGAGGACACGACAAACATGTCCTCTATTAGGACACGACAAACATGTCCTCTATTAGGATGGACGTGTCAAACATGTCCTCTATTAGGACGGACGTGTCAAACATGTCCTCTATTAGGGCACGACAAACATGTCCTCTATTAGGATGGACGTGTCAAACATGTCCTCTATTAGGACGGACGTGTCAAACATGTCCTCTATTAGAACGTGGCAAACATGTCCTCTATTAGGACGGACGTGTCAAACATGTCCTCTATTAGGGCGTGTCAAACATGTCCAGATTTAAAACAAGTAAAAACAACAGAAAATGAAAGTGTGTTTGTTTGTCTTGTCCAGGACCAGAGCGTCCATCTTCTGTCCCCGCCTCTGTGTCCCCTCTCATCGTGCAGCCGTTGGCATCTCCGCTGCAGGTGGGCGTCCCGCCCATGTCCCTGCCAATCATCCTCAACCCCGCCCTCATTGAGGCCACCTCCCCCGTCCCGCTGCTCTCCGGTCCCAGACCCACAAGTCCGTGTGACGAGGTCAAGTAAGAGACACGCCCCCACCCTCATGACACGCCTCCTCTCCAGCAGCCTCAGGGTCACGTGACGCGTCCGATTTTAAAGGGATAGTTGTGTTGAAATTGTAGAGCAAGGTCACCTGACGCTGCTACTGCTCTTGTCTTTCCTGCTTCCTGAGACACAGGCGCTGACGTCGTCCTAGGACTGGAGGACGGTGAGACACGTCGAGTGTGTGCACGTGTCCTCCACGAAATATGAATTACATTTAAACACATCATCATCATCATCGTGAACGTGACGCGGCTCCTAGAGGACGAAGAAATCATGACACATCATTTTATTTTGTGATTTATGACAGAAACGCTGAGTCACTGTTCTCTCTCGCTCTTCATCATGAGTCGTCATCAGCAGAGACGAGAATATAAAAAAGTCGTTGATGATTTTCACGTTCGCTCCGACAAGATTAAGTAAAAAAATAAAAAATATATTTATATATATATATATATATATACATATACATATACATATATTATTTAAGGACCAAAAATTAAGTTAAAATAACAACAATAATAATAATAATAATAATTATTAAAACGTGTCACTGGGAGAAAGAGGCGGAGTCAGCATCAGGGGTTTCAGACATTCACAAAAGAAAACTTGATGCTAACGAGTCACAATTTGTTGTTTCTATTCACGACGTTATTGCGATAATTGTAAAAATAAACAAATCTACGAAAATCACCACGTTTTTTTAAACAGCGTGGAGTGAACATTTCTTCTTCTACTACGATGTTTCTGCAGCCGTGTCGCTGTGTAAATATGAATGTGTCGCCATGGTAACGTCATCTTTTATTATGGAACAAAATGATTTATTTACTTTGTTTGTGTCATAAACTCAATGATCTTTTGTTTTCCTGGGACGTTCAAACAAGGACACTGGAGTTTAAGAAAAACTAAACAAATGCTAACAAATGCTAACAAATGCTCTGATTTTCAGGTCGGTGTAGAAACGCGAACACGCCGCGAGCAAAGCTAACGATGAAAACACCAGAGGTGATAACGCGACAAAATCTAAAGCTCTGACACCAATTTCCAACATTTTTATCTTTTACTTTCTTCCCGATGATGTAAGAAACGTGTCCATATTTTTTTTGTTTTTGTTACATCAGTGATTTAATCTCTGCACGACACGGGAACTGCTGGTGTACTGCTGCCTCGTGTGGTCACTTTGTGTCACTGAGGTCAATCTGAATGAAGACATTTGAACGTCGTGATGGAGGCAGCAGTGGATCAACAACTCCTGTGTGCGTGTGATGTTATAATCACTCTTTTTCTCTGTGGGCTTTGGTGTGGGACAGTGAGTCAGTGAGATAAAGACATGAACATAGTTTGTCCTCGGTCAGCTGTGTGTAACAAACACACTCAAACAAAAAAAAAAGTCTGAACTGTCCCTTTAACCTGTCACGCGTACTGATCTGAGCTGCAGTTGGAAGAAGTCAGATTGTTTTTATTTATCAAGTAAAACACTACACAAACGTCCATGTGACACGTTTATCATCATCATTATTATTATTATTGTTGTATACGGGAATATTTGAATATAATATGTGTACATATATATATAAATATATATATATATAAATGAAAGGTAATGTACTTTTTACTATGTAATAAATAAAGTGAAAAGAAGGAAGACAAAGCTCCGTGTGGTGTTTGTGAGTCAATACAATCTTCACTTTATTCAGAGAATAAATATTTCTGGGACATTACTTTTCACAGCATTAAAGCTTTTTTTATTTCTTGTGCATGTATGTATATATGTATGTGTATATATGTATGTGTATGTGTGTATATGTATGTGCATGTGTGTATATATGTATGTGTGTATATGTATGTGCATGTGTGTATATATGTACGTGTATGTGTGTATATGTATATGTATGTGTGTATATATATGTGTGTGTATATATATATATATATATATATATATGTATATATGTGTGTGTATATATATGTGTATATATATGTTTATGTGTGTGCATGTGTATATATATGTATATATATATATATATATATATATATATATATATATATATATATATATATATATATATATATATATATATATATATATGTGTAAAGGTAAGTGCAACCTTTCTAACAACAGTGTAAAGCCAGGGAAACAAAACAATACATTTGATCTCACAGGATAATACTCAGGGGTCTTCAACATATTGTAGAGATGGAGCAGGGACCCCCTACTATAAAATAGTGCATTCTATACGTAGCTATTCAAATGTGTCTTCTTCTGTACTGTACAGTGCTGAAGGTGACTGGACATGCTTGAGTTAAGTTGAAGACATCTCACCCAAGAGGCTTCTTCAGTTCATGTGCAAATGTGCACGGTACAGTGAGTATAGCATGGCCGTGCCATTTATAAACATACCTTGTTAAAATGCCAATATCAAGAGTCAGCTAATCAAACTGGCGTTTTTATATTTTTAAATATAAATGATGAAACAAAAAATGAGTGATGGCCTAGTAGTGCCACTGCCATGTATGAACATACTGAGCTATTCAAATAATTGACAGATTCATGTTTGTGTAGCAAGAAGACCTGGGTTCAAGCCCCGGTTGGAAAAGGGCCTTTCTGCATGGAGTTTGCATGTTCTCCCTGTGTGTGCGTGGGTTCTCTGACTTCCTGCCACAGTCCAAAAACGTGCTATATGGGGATTAGGTAAATTGGTCACTCTTAATTGACCGTAAGTATAAAAGTGAGAGTGAATGGTTGTCTCTATGTGTCCCTGTGATGGACTGGCGAACTGTCCAGGGTGTACCCCGCCTATCACCCTATGTCAGCTTAGATTGGCACAGCACCCCCCGCAACCTGAGAAAATGGATGGATGAATGTCGTCAGAAATCTGTGAATGGCACACATACTCCCACATTAGTGAGATGTCTGACCCTGATGTGTAGCACACAACTTATCTTACCTTGTTAATGTGTATTTAAATTTGAGGGGGGAATAAAATTTTGAAAAAAAAATGTAATTAAATAAAAACAATTCCCGGCCCCGCTGTTGAACCTTCGATCTAGATTAATGTACAGCCTATCGCTTAATCTGACCCGACGGAGACTCTCATACGACTCCCTCAAACGAAATCAAAGCTGGACTTGGCACATTTTTTGCTGAAGGAAACAGAAACGCTGCACACATTTGAACTCCTTTCCCCCACTGAACGAGAGATAAATGAGCTTATGCAGCAGAGATAAAGACGTTTGTAACAAGCTGCTAAACAAAGATAAAACATCCTTTTTAATAAGGTGATAGACTGCGACGTGCACTTCAGAATTTCCTTGAAGCGATTGTATCTTGTATAATGTTACTCACATATTATGTGACTGTTGAGGGCCAGGACTTGGTGACATACCAGTGAAAGGGAGTCAAATAAATGTCTAATTGTTTATTAGGCTTACAGAGGGCTACAGCATTCAGCATGCCAGTGTAGGGTGAGGCACCGATGCTCTGGTAGATGATGCCAATGCGGTCCTGCACTGCGCCCTTACTGACGTCATTGTCTAAACGCATGACAAAGAAGGCCACAAAGAGACCATAGATCAGGTTCTGGGACAGACGCATCAGAACACCCATCCTATCTCTGGACAGGTTCCTCACAGTCCGTCTGCAGACAAAAAAAAAATAAAGGCAGGAAGACATCAAGTGAGTGGAATAACTGTTGTTGACACTGTTTGTCCTTATTATAGAACAAAGTTGAGCTGCATCCTGTGCCTTATGTCTCGCAAAGATCAAACAACACACAAATCAAAGGGGATTGAAGACTTTCTCAGTCAGCACTGACCTGAGCAGAACCTCCAGTTTGGCTGAGCCACTGGGTGACTCTTTGCTCTTAAAGGGAATGGCTGGTTTGTCCTCCTGCTGCAGGCTCTGCACTATTTTTCCCAGCATGCTGTGGTAGATCGCCGAGCCCTGATAGGACGACGTGATCTCGTGCATGCGATTGAAAGTGGCTGCCTCCCTTTCGCTGCTGCGTGTGTCCACTGAGGTGAAGTCAACTGTGTCACATCACAGGAGATTGATTTTTAAATGCACATACATGTAGATGCACTAAAATCTATATTACATGCCATTTAAATATGCAAGCTTTTGTATATTCAGTGTATATCATACATACAGAATGTACAGCCATTGATATACTGTACATATACATGTGCTTTACCATATATGTCAAAGGGGTTGCAGTACTCTGGACACTCATAGCCGCACTGACTGAAGAAGTCCACCATTTCCTCCGGTTGTCCACAGAACACCAGCTCTCCACGACTCATGATCGCAATCCTGCTGAACACCTGTGCGCACAAACATGGACACAAACGCACAGAACAAAGTTTATTTCCTCAGTAAGTGTATTTCTCAGGTCTAAAAACAATAGTCATAGCCCAAATGTACATGCAGCAATCATTTAAGAGAACTAAAAATCATTCTCCCAACAGGAATGACTGAGATGTCTACCTAATTATAACTAATAACTAATAACTGTAGTCTGGAAAATTACTTCTTAAGATGAAGTGCTAATATGGGGAACAATCAAAATTAAACAGCCACTATGAAGAGGAATAACAGATAGAACAAAACTGTTTTAGTGCACAAACAAACATGTGGTCACTGCTATTTTAATGGAAATAATTTGACTCTGAATTTGAATTTTGACTCCTTTTAAATGAAGTTTCCATTGACAAATCTCTCTCTCTCTTTCTCCAGTTCCTGAACACCCACCTTGAAGAGCTCGGAGCGCGGTTGGTGGATCGTTACTATGACGATACGGTTCCTCTGGGCCAGCTGTGCCAGGAGCACCACAATCTGATTGGCTGTCATGCTGTCCAGGCCGGTGGTGGGTTCATCCAACAGGATCACGCCTGCAAGGACATCACCGCAATGACGTCATGGTCCATGCGTGATTTTGTAACACACACACACACACACACACACACACACACACACAGTGAAAGGTTGAGAATAAGCTAAAGAGCCGCACAGTAACTTTTATTTCTCTTCTTTTAAGTTAGAAACTTTTCAATGCGCTCTTCATTAAGTGGCAGATGCAGGCCTCTCTGTGGGGCCAATTCAACTTATGAAGATAATTCAGTTCTTTTTTTCAGTTAATTAGTATAATTAGGACAATTAAAAGATTGCCTCTTAGCATGATGAAAGTAGAGTGGAATTAACTTGTGCTTTAATTGTGAGATTAATTCATTTCCTGGTTGATTGGAGAGGCAGCGAATAGGAACTCCTCATTACTCTCTCTCTCCTCTCTCTCTCTGTCTATAGTTATTTTAATCCTGAATGAGGACTGAGACCTTTCATCCTCCCTAGAGGACTGTAGACCTGATAAAGGACTTGGACACACACACACACACACACACAGGTGAGTTTCTGCTCATTCCCTTTGTGGGGTGATAACCCAGTTTTTCATTACGCTTCTCCATCTCTCCCTTCATCCCCTCATGTGTCCTTTACTTATTCCTCTCTTTAGATCCCTTTGTTCTTTCAGTGTGGACTTCTGAACACTTTAGGGATCTTGTCGTGAAGTTTACTCTTGTTTTCAGGTTGAAACAATCCTCACTGGTTTGGATTTGTTGTTTTTAGAGAATGTAGCATGTATGAAATGCACTTAATAGGGTTCTTAATTTGATTTATCTGATATATCAATCCAACCTTAATACTTCAGGTTATCTCCACAGTATTTATCCCAATTTCAGTCCTGTAAAGACAAAATTATTTAAGGTATAAAAGTATTTAAGGTTTACACATAGGCTTTTACCTCAGTTCACCTCATCATCACTTCTCTGTTTAATAGTATGTTTCTGGTATTAGTTGACCCCACCTTTTAAAAACACATTTCTATAAGATGGCTTACTCTTAATGCTAATGTTATAGTTATTTTTGCACTTGTTTTACTACAATTTAGTTGAGTTGTGTATCACGTTTCTTGTTTATTTAAAATTCTTATTTTCTATCTCTATCTCTATCTATCTCTATTTTCTAAATTCTTATTTTCTCTCATAGTGTTGTATCCTAATTTTATAGTTACTATCTTTTTAACTTTTATACCCTTTTATAATTTAGATTTTTAATTTTATGTTGACGTTTTATTCTTTTATGACAGTATCTTCTATATTAGCTTCTTTTTTTTTTTTCAGTGACCTTGAGCTCAGTGCTGCTTAATGTGATCTCATTTTCTTAATTTGGGGGTTTTCGATTTGTCTTTTTTCACGTTAGTCTGAATTCCTGTTCAGTTTTCCTTTTGCTTATCTAGAAAGCACATTGTGCTGATGCTTAAAAAGAGCTTCATGAATAAAATGATCATGATTATCCTCAGGAGTGTCCCAGCCTGGATCGGTACTCACGTGGGTCCTGCAGGAGCTGGCAGGCGATGGAGACCCTCCTCCTCTCGCCCCCAGAGATCCCTGGGAAAACACGGCCTCCGATAACGCTGTGGGCCACGTGACTCAGACTCAGCTCGGCCATCACCGAGGACACCTGCACAGCAGCCACAGGTCAAAGGTCAAGTGTCAAGATTATCACTGGAAAATATTTCCATTAATTTCTTTGAAAATAAATCGACTATAGATTTAAACAGTAAGTGACCCTAGCACTAATGAAGCAAATAATCTCAAATGTAAAATGTCAAATTTAGCCACAGAGACGATGCTTTCAACAGTCACCTTCTTCTTGATCGCATCAGCCGAGTGATTCCGCAGTGCCAGCTGTGCTGTGTATGTCAGAGTCTCCTCCACAGTCAGATAACTCAGTAAGTTATCACTCTAGCGGACACAAGAAGAAGAGGAGGGAACAGAGAGACACATAGTGAAAACACTGATGGGTCCTTCATACTAACTGAGGATATACAGTATTATTTAGTTTGCCGCATCGTAGAATCCTCCTCCATTTTATACGTACACTTTATTAGGTACACTTGTTGAACTGCTTGATAACGCTATTATCTAATCAGCCAATCACATGACAGCAGCTCAGTGCATGGTCAAGACAACCTGCTGAGGTTCAGAACACCATGAGTGGGGGAGAGAGGTTATTTAAGTGACTTTGAATGTGACATGGTTGTTGTGCGAGAACAACCGTCTCGAGGGTTTCACAGAGAATGGTTAGAGAAAAGGCTTTGTTGATTCCAGAGGAGAATGACCAGACTGGTTTAAGATGATTAAGAAGGCAACACTAACGCAGATAACTGTGTGCTTAATGAAGTGGCTGGTGAGTATAGGGGGGGCCATGCAGTTGGTGTAGTGGTTAGCACTCTTGCCTTTTTCAGCAAGAAGACCTGGGTTCACGAACCTGTCGTAACAAGGGCCTTTGTGCATGGAGTTTGCATGTTCTCCCCGTGTGTGCATGGGTTTTCGCCGGATTATCTGATTTCCTCCCACAGTCCAAAAACATGCAATATGCGGATTAGGTAAATTGGACACTCTAAATTGACAGTAGGTGTGAGTGGATTGTTGTTTGTCTCCATATGTGGCCATATGTGATGGACTGACATCACATGAACAGTCCAGATTGTATCCCGCCTACTGCCCTGACAGTCGCTGCCAATCTCATGTGGAGGATAAAGCAGTAGAAAATGGATGGATGACACTATGCACCATGTATGATCACTCACATCCCTGCACATCAAACTACGTCACATCCTGACATAGGTTTTAGTCACAGCATCTTCACACGTCTATGTACATTGTATGTTGACATGTGCATGGCACTGACTATAATATACCCTTCTACAAGACACACACAAACACACACACACACACACATTGTTTCGAAGTTCTGAACCTCCTGTCTGCCTCAATTAACATGTGGCGCCTCCCAGTCCCTCTCCTCTTCAGTCTCTCTCCTGAATGACTTTGATATCAGGAGCTCATATCACCTCCTCATCTGCAGCTTAGCGAGGGGAGTTAATGACGAGGCTTAGAGAGCGAGGGAGGGTTGGCGTTATCAGCGAGAGGAGAGATGATTTGAAAGGAAGCAAAGGCCTGCTTTACGCCACTGTTATTAATTCGGTCTTTGGATACACTTGAGCACCTCTCATTGAGAGATTAAGTATATGAGGAGGATATCGAGGGTCTTAAGTTAATTTCACACAGAGGCCGGGGCAGCCTTTCAGGAGTTTTAGCAAAATGTTGTTTTCATTTAGTTTTTAATGGTGGTGAGTGGAAACACAGACAACTTAAATACAAACTATCCACATGTGAGTGTGTCCAGAGCCAGCCAAAGTGAAAAGCTTGTGTGATTAGGTGCTAATAACTTTTACATTTCCTGTTATTAATGTGTTGGCAATATTTAATTTCATTCAACACTTCAGCTATTGAAATTGCTACAGACAATGAGGATATGCTGACTCCATGTTCTCGAGTTCTCATGAGGAACATTGTCTATTATTATTACATCTAAGTTATAAAATAGCAGTATTTTCGTTGAGTTTTTATAATTTTCTTGGCCTTGTTGTGCTGCAGCAGCATGGTGGTGATGGTGTGTATTCATACACATGTATACATGTGTGTTTCTGTGTGTGTTACCTGCAGCACATATGAGAAACAGTCCTGATACTCCTCTCTCTTCAGTTTCCTGCCATTAATGAAGACTTCACCCAGCAGTGTACCACGGTGTCCAATCCTGCCAGAGACGGCGTCCAGCAATGTGGTCTTTCCTGAGCCTTTACCAAGCAAACACAAAACACACACAATTACACTTAAATACATTTGTACAAACAGTGGTATTTTTAGATTTCACTTTAGTTGGCCAAAAGCAGGATACCCTGTAATTCCCTGTAATTGTAATTTCCATGACTCTGTTTATATAGTAGAAAAACAATAATGTGGTAATGGGTGTGAAAAATGCTTAAATCAGTCCATTAGAAAATGATCTTTTAAATGAACTTCTGATTGAAGCATATTCATTGATTCATTATCCACACATAAAAACAAACAAACTTAGGAGTGAGCCGAACCTGAATTTCCCAGTATGCCCATGATCTGTCCACTTTCTACATGGAAGGAGACGTCGTTGAGGATCTGACGTGTCCATCGCTTCCTGTAGGATGATAAGTCCCACCATGGACCCACACGCTCACTGCAACACACACACACACACACACAGAGCATATTTTTTATTTCCCCAGTGAATGACACCAGAGACTTAGTCATTTTATCAGTGGGCTTAAAGAACACAGAAAATGAAAGATATTTTGAACCAAAACCAAGTCTTTATAGACTGTGCTGCATTTACCTGACTGTGTAGGAGATGTTGCTGCCGCTCAGGCAACAGGGAGGCTCCGATCGCTCCTCTTTACTGTCCCTCCAAACATCCCTCTTCACATCTGACATGTACTTTAAGGACTCATGAGCTCTGGTCCTGTCCTCTGGTTCCAGTGCCTGCATTGCACAAAATCTGTCTCCGTGTTCTCCAGCCAGTCTGCTGCCCCAAACAACAACTGTATCTAGTCCGTCTCAGAGCACTTTTCTCATATCCAGACCCACACATCTACAACGCGTGAAGCTCTAAACGTGAAGTTGTCTCACAGTCCCAGACTTTGTTTCTCTGCATCCATTCCCCCGCACAAAGCAGCAGTGTCTCTCAGGAACCATAAACACACAGTGAATACTGCGTTATCTTAGAGAACTTTGATCTGCAGTTGTATAAAGAAGAGAAAAAACACACACGGTGAGCAGAGGGACTGGCTGTTAGTCCTCAAACTGAGCACTGCCACCAGAAAAGCTATGACTGTCAGGACAGAGCAGACGGAGGACTGACATGACATGAACTTGAACACTTTGAGACAGAAGGCTTTTGAGCTGAGACACAAGGAGATCTTCAGCTGGACTGAAGTCAAACTGACAAGGAGAGGAAACAGTGAAGGGAAAGCAGAAAAGGGCAGAAGAGGGAGAGGGGGACGTTGACTTCTTGACCCTGCAAACGTTGACCAGCAGCTTGCATCATCATGGACACAGACATAGACATGGACCTCTATCACAGAAAAAGCTCCTCACAGGTCAGTCTGTTACAGTCGATCACTAAATCAGAAACATGTTGCCATTTTTTCTAACTCTCTGAAAGGCCTTTGTTTAAATTCCTCTGATAATAATTTAAAATGAAAAATAATTAAATTAAAATCAAACCATGTGCAAATTGTATTTCCTTTGTTTGACAGCTGCATAGCCATTTGATAACTAATTATAAAACTATAAGATCTTTTTTCTCTCTCTCAGTGTGTTATTGTTGCTGGAAGGTATTTTAAACAATAATATCCAAGTTTGAGGAAAATATCTTTTTTTTTTGGAAATGTAAACAATTGCTTTAGTGTTTCATTATTATGGATACTTAAGTATTTTATATTTTACCCAGAAAATATAGCATGAGGCAATTTAAATAGGTTTTTTTTCATTTGTGTATATATAAGGAATTTCCGTTCCATTTTTTTACCTCAAAGTGACATTTTTGTCAAATATATTTGTGTTTTCCCATTTTCTCCGCAATTTAAATTAATCTATTTTTCTGATTTTTTATATTTGACAATAACTTTCTCTTGACCATTGGGGACTGGAACTGAGTGGTTTATTAAAATATATAATATATACTCCATATCAGTTCTGTAATTATTTCCATTACAGTTTAGTTAATTAGTCCAATGAGATAAATGTTACATCTGGTTACAGATTTCCAGTAGTTTCTCTCTCTTTTATGGGTCTCTATTTTTCACTTATTTTTAACTAAAGGTTACAGTGAATAAAGTATAGTTAATAAGTGTTAATTTTGTCATTTCAGTATCACTTCATACATTACTCTCTAATCAAGCATTTTATTGTCAAATTATTCAGGGGGGAATACCTGAAGGGTTTCTTGGAATACTGTCATAGTGAGTCCTTGACTGAGGAAAAAAAAAAGAACCTCTGGCTTATTTTATTTGAGAGATTCAGGATTTATGGACTTGACCTGCAAAAGGTCTCAGGCAAGTGTTTGCAAGCAGGTGCTTGTCAGAGCACAATCCTGCACATGCAGAGCTGCACACGCGGTTAAATATGCTGAATATCATGAAATAAATGACTGTCCAATAAACTTAGTTGTTAAAATTAAACTCAAGGTTGTTTTTTGTGAATTCAAGATTATCACTTTAGATTTTGTTGAGTACTCAATGTCACCTATTTTATAAAATGTGTGGCTTTCTGCGCAGCTTCTGGTGGCACTAATGTAACAAAACAATGCAGACGAGTGTGTCCTTGTGTGTATGAAACTCAAACGCTCTCCTTCTCTTTAACAGCATCAAGACACAGAGTTGTTCTCGTCTGAAGAAGACAGCAGTCTCTACTTCACCTACAGTGGAGGGTGCAATGAGCTGGAGGTCAACAACCTGCACTATGAGGTTATCTTTAGCTTTTAACTCTTGTAATCTATTTGAGTGTGTGTGTGTGTGTGTGTCTGTATTGTATACATACATAGTACAATCTCATCGTGTAAATCTGTGTGTTTACAGGTGGACACCGCCGCTCAGATCCCCTGGTATGAGAGGTTGTCAGAGTTCAAGCTGCCATGGGAAATAAAAGGCGATAAGCAGACGGCCATTAACAAACTCAGCCTCCATGTCCGCAGTGGTCAGATGCTGGCCATCATTGGCAGCTCAGGTAACACACATACACACACACACACACACACACACACAGCTCAGGCCTTACCGTCTTTAATCATGATATTAATATGGCCTTCGTAGAGGACGTCATCGGTCAAGGTCTGTTCAAATGGTCATTAAGTAATTAAAAAATACAGTGGAAAACAATTGAAGGTATTAAGTACAGTTTTACAGTTAAAAGTTGAAGTCACAATGGTGTTGCAAATAGGAGTATTTTATAATCTTATAATAGAACATGTTTATTCTGATAAAAAAACACAGCTGGCAAATACATGTAGAGGAGTAAACATTGTACTTTGAAGTATCAAGTATACTTAAGTTTTAGTACTAAATAGCTCTACTTCAATAAAATATACTTAGTTATACTGCACCACTGGGTATATATAAAATATATTACAAAAATATCATTCTTATAAATGCAGTATATGTTGTACATTTCTCATAAAGCTTCAATATATGTATATATATATATATATATATATATATATATATATATATATATATATATATACACTATAATTAATTAATTTATAGTAAATACTAAACTATATACATGTATTTTGAGTCTGAACTTTAACTTTATGCAGTGTTGTAATGCAACAAAGTACAAATACTTTTGATACTTAAGTGCAGTAAATGTTATATACTTTAAGACTTTTACTTAACTCAACTTCTACCAAAGTCATTTTCTGGTAAGATACTTGTACTTTTACTCAAGTATCCCTTTAAGGTACTTTATACAAGACTGATTATATCCAGATACTGTGACTTGTGTACTGACTTGTGTCTTCTCTTAGGTTGTGGTAAAACATCTTTGCTGGACATAATAACATGTCGGGACGAGGGCGGCATAATGACGTCCGGTCAGATTCTGATTAACGGGAAGCCCAGCACAAAACAGTTGGCGAAGAAGAGCATCGCTCATGTCCGTCAAGATGACCGTCTCCTCCCTCACCTCACCGTCCGTGAGACTCTTGCCTTTGTTGCCAAACTGAGGCTCCCCACCTACTTCACGCAGGCCCAGAGGGATCAGAGGGTAAACATGAGTGCTTATAATCCTCACTTGTCATTTCTTTTTCCTCCAAATTACCAAAACATTATTTACTGACTCTTCATTTTTGATGCTTCCTGTCACAGGTGGATGATGTGATTGCAGAGCTGCGGCTGCGACAGTGCGCAAACACCAGGGTGGGAAACGACTACGTGCGGGGAGTTTCTGGAGGAGAGAGGAGAAGAGTCAGTATCGCAGTACAACTTCTCTGGAACCCTGGTGAGAAAGAAATTAAACTGTTCTATCTGACTGTTGTAGAATGGGAAGGTAACGTTCACATATTCTTGGCAAGTAATAGTAGCAGATAAGTCTTGTGTAGACCTGATGCTGTAACTACCAGGATTTACTCTTCAATAATAGCAGTTCAGCCCTTTCCTAAAGCTCAATCCTGTCATAAGATAGTGTTTTATTCAAAGTACATTGAGACAGATTTTCCAATCTCTCTCTAAAATCTGTGCCTGCGCCTTTTTCCATTCCAGGTATTTTGATCCTGGACGAGCCCACGTCAGGTCTGGACAGCTTCACAGCCCACAACCTGGTGATCACACTGTCCCGCCTGGCTCGGGGAAACCGTCTGGTCCTGCTGTCAGTCCACCAGCCTCGATCGGACATCTTCCAGCTCTTCGACCTGGTCGTGCTGATGTCGTCGGGTTCAGCCGTTTACTGTGGCGCTGCCCGGGATATGGTGCCTTACTTCACTGCACTGGGATATCCATGTCCGCGCTACTGCAACCCGTCAGACTTCTATGGTTAGTGTGAGTGTAGAAAGCTGTTAAAATAGCAGCGGCAATGTTTGAAAGCTTTTAAATGGTCAGAATGCTTTTGGCACCACAACCTTGGAAATGGGAAATACACCAACATCTCATCTATCATGTCAAATGTGGCCTCATTCATCTTTGGAAACCATTTATCAATCATTTGTGTGTGTGTGTGTGTGTCCAGTTGATTTGATCAGTATAGACCGACGCAGTCCAGAGAAAGAGGCCGAATGTTTGGAGCGAGCCAGAGTTCTGTCTGCGCGGTTCATGGAGAAGGTCAGAGACATGAATGATTACATGTGGAAACCAGCTGGGACCAACACAGCACCAACACTACCTGAAAGGTTTGTGTACCTGTCTTATGCCTTAAATGTGTCCTTTTTTCCTCTCTTTTTTCTCCTTTACATAGTTGAGGTGAGACATTATTTGGCCAAAATGTCAGTAAAATAATCAATAAAATGGCAGATACATAATCAAAACAACACATTTTGATGCCTAGTTGTCAGACCACACAAACAGGAATGTTAAAGCTAATGTTTTATTTAAAAGGCGACTAAATATATAGTATAGTGTAACCTGTGCACAAATTTAGGGCTTTTAAACAATGTTGTGTTTGTTGTGTTTGAGCCAAGTATACAAATCAAAGTATGGCTGAAGTAATGTCAATGTCAATGTATTAACAATGACCAGACAGCTTATTTGCAAAAATAAATCTTGTACTATGAAAATATGTCAGTGCCTGGGTTTGTTTTACTTCATCAGTCAGAAAGAAGGAACATTAGATGCTAACTTGTTTTACTGCTGATGGAAACTCTTCAACCTCAGTCTAAAACATCCTTTGCTTTTTTTTCCTGCATCTCCTGCAGCGCCAGCATGTCAGAGGGAGAGGGAGTAATAACTATTTCCAATCAAAGAGACAGATTACCTGGTAAACTTCACCAATTCACCACCCTTATCAGGTAAGAACACACACACCTGTATGTATTATGCTCCAACACACCTGATTCAAATAGTCAGCTCATTAACAAGCTCTGCAGAAGCCTGGTAACGAGCCTTTTATTTGAATCAGGTGTGCTGGAGCAGAGAAACATCTAAAACAGACACATGATTGAGAATTGATTGACAGCACTAATAAGTTAAGTTAACTTTTCTCCCACAGGCGTCACATGTACAATGACTTCAGAGACTTAGTCACATTACTGGTCCACGGCTTTGAGGCCTTGCTCATGTCACTGCTGGTCGGTTTTCTGTACTACGGGGCGGGAGCAGAGCGTCTGTCCATCCAGGACACAGTTGCCCTCCTCTACATGATTGGAGCTCTCACTCCATTTGCTGTGGTGCTGGACGTCATAGCTAAATGTGAGTAAATAAAAGCCATGTTGTTGTATTATAATTACTTACGAGGCTGTTTAACCTCGTAGATGCTTTTCCGTGTTACTGTGCTGTAGTGACCTCACATATGGGTTAGGGTTAACCCTAACCCTAACCCTAACCCACACATATTTGTGAGTTCATATAAATTGTTAATTTTAATTTCATTTTAATATGATGACACACTTATACAAACATAACTGCTAATAAACTGTTACACACCGCACCTTTTTAAAATCAACATTCTGACGCTCGGTTTGAATCATGTCTACATGATTTAACTGCATGACGTTGCTGCCCATGTTATTGACTGGTTATCTACTTATTTAATAAGCAGTTGAACAGCTGTACATAAAGAGGAACTAGTGAGTCCTGTATAATCCATTTAAAATACTGCTTACACCTCTTCACTGCACATAATTCTGTTATTCTGGTTTATTAACACTGTACTGTACCTAGTGTATGTATGAGCAGTGAACTGAGTTAAATTATTCTCTGCAGGTCACACAGAGAGAGCCATGCTCTTCCATGAGCTGGAGGACGGCATGTACTCCGTCACCTCTTACTTCTTTGCCAAGGTGAATGAACCACGGTCAGAAAACTGCATTTCCACTAGGGGTCAGTGTCGCTCCAGTGCAGCCTTAGTAATGGACAGTAGGACAGGGATGTTTTATGAACTGTGTCTGCACACAAACTTCTTTCTTTCTTTCTTTCTTTCTTTCTTTCTTTTGCCAAGTCGCAAAGTGATCAACTGTGAACATTTAGGATCCTTTTGTAAATGATTCCAGAAGATTTCTTTCCAAAATTCTGTTCCATCTATGGAGCAGACATTTGCTGGGTATCATGATGATTTTGAGGATTAACACAGCATTTCCATCTCTTCTGTATGTGTGGAATATCTTCAGATTCTGGGAGAACTACCAGAGCACTGTGTGTTCACCCTGGTCTACAGTGTGCCCATCTACTGGCTGGCTGGGCTCAACGATGCTCCCACCTGTTTCTTGCTCAACTTCCTGCTGGCTTGGCTGATGGTTTACTGCAGCCGTGCCATGGCTCTGTTTGTAGCTGCCGCTCTGCCCACCCTGCAGACCTCAGCCTTCATGGGCAACGCCTTGTTCACCGTCTTCTATTTGACGGCAGGATTCGTCATCAGCCTTGAAAACATGTGGCTTGGTGAGGAGATTGTCCTTGGATAATTAGTCATTTATGCTTGGTGTGAGGATAGAGATGCAGATGATGCTCACTGTCTGTGTTTGTCCCTTTGACCTCCTCAGTGGCCACATGGCTTTCTCATGCCTCCTTCATGCGCTGGGGTTTTGAGGGAATGCTGCAGGTGCAGTTCAGAGGAAACAAGTATCCTGTGAGCATCGGAAACTTCACCATGAATATTGACGGCATATATGTGAGTTCAAGACTACACTGTCATGGCCGAGTGCTTAGCTGTGTCTCAATTCAGGGTCTGCAGCCTTCAGATATGGTTGTATTTTATGTTGTACATAGTTAAACACACCACGTCATTATAAAGTCATTGTTATTCAACTATTTTTTTTATTTGTTTATATTTTAACATAATTAGGATTTCTAAATATTTATACACAGATTTTATTTCGAAAAATGGTGTAAGGGATATGTTAAAAAAAAAGATAGAACATTTTAAAATATTAGTGAGTATAATATTATTATTATTATTGTTTTTTTAAAGAATTCTTGTTTGGGGGGAAAAGCGATACTTTCTGTTTGTGGCAGGTTCCATCCATCGGAAACTTCTGTCACCTTCTGGCCTCTATATATAACCAACAAAGGTTGTATATTTAGAGTTGAGATACATCCCTGAACACAGGCTTGTCACTGAATCAGTGTCCACTAATTGGATTTTACATCAGAAACACAGATAATAACCTATGATATATCTTGAATTAATGATGCATTTTCTGAACTGTGACCACGATCGTGTCCGATTCAGTCCCTGAAATGAAGCTTTCACAGGCTTCAGACAGAGACAGTCTTGTGCTGTATGTGGACAAACTGATGATCTCCATGTTGCTCCTCTCTCAGGTGGTGGAGGCCATGAACATGAACCAGTATCCTCTGTACTTGTGCTACGTCGTCCTGCTGGCCGTCTGTTTCAGCTTCATGGTGCTCTACTATTTGTCCCTGAAGTTCATCAAACAGAAGTCTAGTCAGGACTGGTGAAAACGTCTGGATCTGAAACCACGCTCTTGTTGCGGCAGTAAAAAAATAAGTGATTTGAGTTCTAGTTCGACTGGTTCGACACTGAGCTTTTAATTATTGGTTTTACTGTGAAAAGAGTGATTAATTGTAAATCATATTTTTTTTCCCCCACAATAATTTCAACTTAAGTGTAATAGCATTAATGTATGAAGCAATTAATGCAGCAATTACACACACATTTGACTTTTTGAAACAATCTCAACATATAGTGCTGAACATTGTATTAGGGCATCACCCAAACATACATTATGTTTGCTTTTTTACAAAACAAACGTAAACAAAACCAAAATATTGTTATGTACAGATTATAGGAACTGCATGACCCAGAAGGCACTGGGGCGTACAGGAAGTACATGGCAGGATTGTATGTGGAAAGTCGCTCCAGTAAAGTTCGAACAAAACCTACGCTGACCGTGTGAGAGTATTATTTGAAATGCACCACACGGCATAACAGCTCTCAGTATCAAAAAACGAAAAAAACGTAAAAACCAAAACCAAATAATGGCTCAAATTTGGTTTTTGCAAATTCCTATTTTTTGTTTTTTTGGCGGACAGACCGGAAGTGGCATGGAACAACCTCAAAACAAAAGTAGCGTGCTAACTTATTATCATGCATAATATGTAACATGTATGGTTCATATTTATTTTAGTCAACTGAAACTATAACATTATTTTAGCTGAGTGTGTGAATGCACATTGTGGAAAACTTTTACCCGAATTACATTCCCTGCCTAAATAAAGAGCATCTATAAAGTCCCCAACAGAGGTCCCCATCACGCACAGTTAAGACTGACATGGCTTTAAATCACAATAATAGTGTTAATAATCATTGAAAATGAGAACTTGTGAAGTTATGACTTCAGTGTTGATGGTTAGCCACAGGGTGGCGCAGTTATTACATGAAGGGTAGACCTGAGCTGCGATCGCGAGCCGCTTATTTCAGCCAAGAGGAGCAGGTTGTTTTAATGGAGAGCTGTGCGGAATACAAAAAAGTGATCACAGCCAAATACGACAAGAGCTGAGGCCAGAGCCGGCCCAAGGCATAAGCGAACGAAGCAGCAGCTTAGGGCCCCGTGACCACCAATTAATTAATAATAATAAAAAAAAGAATTAAATTATTATTATTTTTATGTTTTTTTGCACGCGAGTGATGACACATATCAGTGTCCCTGAGGGAAAAAAGCAGCGAAACGCAGTGAATTTAAGTTTCAAGACTTTATTTGGCGTGAAAACACAGCTGAGAGCAGCCCAGTGTGTGTTTGTGTGTGTCAGTCCAGCAGGTGGCAGCATTTCCTAGAAGTGGTTTTTTTTTTTATCTATTTTAGCAAAAAATTTTGAAATAACAATTTCAGCTACCATTTTTCTTTTATTTGTCCAGCGAGGACATGAACGTTGATTAATTACAGGTGGAGCTGCTCCTGCACAAAGACACACTGATTTACAAGCCTTTGTGTACTTTCCATGACTTGGTACATTCCACTCCTCCCCTCTGAGTCGATCTATTTGGAATGTTCCACTTCCTTTGTCGGAGGCGGAGCTTCTTCTACGCAGAGACAGAAAACGGTAGGACGAGGAGCAGCGGGAACAAACATGTGGACAAACGCCTGGTAACTGCTGTTTAAAAATGACACACACGTTTCTTAGATTCTCTGTTGACGCTCTGTTCACACCTGCTGTTCACGTCCGACCACAGGTGTTCAGATTACACCTGCTAATGCTAACGTGACGTCACTGCTCCGCAGCAAGAATACAGTTGTAATATTATGAGAATACTCAAATATGAACTTTCCTACTATAGTATGTCATCAAACATGTCCTCAAAGAACTGTCCAAAATGTCAAAGAATGTCCTCAACAAAAAATGTCAATAGACCATTAAAACTGTTCAGAATGACTATCCAGTCTGGCCAGTAGCAGGTTAGCTGCTGCTAATGTGACGTCACTGCTCCACAGCAAACGTGTGTTTTCAATCAGAATCAGAATCAGAATCAGAAGAGCTTTATTGCCAAGTACGATTTGCACATACAAGGAATTTGTTCTGGTGTCATTGGCGCATAACAAGCATACAAAATTTTTTAAAAGTGACCAGTAAACGTATATATACACAGTATATAAATGTTTTTAAAGATGAAAAAGAGCACTACAGAAAGAGCAGTAAAGAGCAGTAAAGAGCAGTACGACTGGGCAGAAGTGAGTAACAGTGCAAAGTGTAATAAGTAATAGTAATGACGTTAATATAACGCATAAAAGGATGTAATGATAATGTGACATGTAGAGGCAGAGGAGGAGTGTGAGGAGTCAGAGTGTCAGGGGGGGTCTCCGGGCCTTGTTGATAAGGCTAGTAGCAGACGGGAAAAAACTGTTCTTGTGGCGTGAGGTTCTGGTCCTGATGGACCGCAGCCTCCTGCCAGAGGGGAGTGACTCAAAGAGTTTCTGTCCGGGGTGGGAGGGATCAGCCATAATCTTTCCTGCACGCCTCAGAGTTCTGGAGGCGAACAGGTCCTGGAGAGATGGAAGATTGCAGCCGATCACCTTCTCTGCAGACCGAATGACACGCTGCAGTCTGCCCTTGTCCTTGGCCGTGGCAGCAGCGTACCAGATGGTGATGGAGGAGGTGAGGATGGACTCAATGATGGAGGAGTAGAAGTGCACCATCATTGTCTTTGGCAGGTTGAATTTCTTCAGCTGCCGCAGGAAGTACATCCTCTGCTGGGCTTTTTTGATGAGAGAGCTGATGTTCAGCTCCCACTTGAGGTCCTGGGTGATGATAGTTCCCAGGAAGCGAAAGGAATCCACAGTGTCAACTGTGGAGTCACAGAGGTTGATGGGTGCAGGTGAGGCTGAGTTCTTCCTGAAGTCCACGACCATCTCCACTGTCTTTAGAGCGTTGAGCTCTAGGTTGTTTTGGTTGCACCAAGTGACCAGCTGGTCAACCTCCCACCTGTAGGCGGACTCGTCACCATCAGAGATGAGTCCGATGAGGGTGGTGTCGTCCGCGAACTTCAGGAGCTTGACGGACTGGTGACTGGAGGTGCAGCTGTTTGTGTACAGGGAGAAGAGCAGAGGAGAAAGAACGCAGCCCTGGGGGGATCCGGTGCTGATGACCTGTGAGTCGGAGACATGTTTTCCCAGCTTCACATGCTGCTTCCTGTCAGACAGGAAGTCAGTGATCCACCTGCAGATGGAGTCAGGCACGCTCAGCTGGGAGAGCTTCTCCTGGAGCAGAGCCGGGATGATGGTGTTGAAGGCAGAGCTGAAATCCACAAACAGGATCCTGGCGTAGGTTCCTGCAGAGTCCAGGTGCTGGAGGATGTGGTGGAGGGCCAGATTAATTGCATCGTCTACAGACCTGTTGGCTCTGTAGGCAAACTGCAGTGGGTCCAGGAGGGGGTTGGTGATGGCTTTCAGGTGTGAAAGCACAAGACGCTCAAAGGACTTCATAACAACAGAGGTCAGGGCGACGGGTCTGTAGTCATTGAGTCCTGTGGTCCTTGGCTTTTTGGGAACAGGGATTATTGTCGAGGTCTTGAAGCAGGCTGGCACGTGACATGTCTCCAATGAGGTGTTGAAAATGTCTGTGAACACTGGAGACAGCTGATCAGCGCAGTGCTTCAAGCTGGATGAGGAGACAGAATCCGGACCAGCTGCTTTCCTGGGATTCTGTTTCCTGAAGAGTTTGTTGACGTCCCTCTCATGGATGGAAAGAGTCAACACTGAGGTGGGTGGGGAGGTGGAGGGGGGGACCTTTAAGGTGGGCATTGGTGGAGATGCCCAGGCCCCTGCTGAGGTGGGGGAGGTGTAGGTGAAACACTGGAGCTGGGGGAGTTGGGAGGTGTTGTGGGGGATGGTTTCAGGACTGTCCCTCTGTCTTTCAAAGCGGCAGTAGAACTCGTTCAGGTCGTTGGCTAGGCGTTGGTCGTTAAAGGAGTGGGGGGCTTTAGGCTTGTAGTTGGTGATCTGCCTAAGCCCTTTCCTGCCTAACGCATCTGTTTTCAAAAAACTGACTTAGTGTTAAATATATAACTGCCTTCATACTGTCAACAAGTGTCCTAGTACAGTATGTTGTAAAAAAAAAAAGGTATATTATTTAGTAAACTATCCAATTATAAACTGTCAAAAATGTCACTATACCATTAAAACTGTTAAGAATGAGTATCTAGTCTGGCCAGTAGGGGGCAGGTTAAGTAAAAAAAAACCTGTTGAGGAGCAGTGGTTTAGTAGAATTTCAAAATTTCAATAAGTGTCCGTGTTGATATGGACCAATATGTAGTTGACCGTAAAAAGGTTTTCATGTATTTTCCTCACATTTCTTCACTCATTTACTGCAGTGAACACATTTGAACACTTTAAAGTGGACACTGCTTTTTGTCATCATGTCCTCTGACTGAACACCTGCAAACAGCTGCAGTTAAAGGCACTGTTTTCAAGCATGGTTGAATGAGGTCATTATCATCAGAATTTAGGGCAATAAGAAAAAAACAAACAAGCTATGACTTTACAGTGAAGAGTAAAAAGGGGCTTTTGGCATTGCTGTCACTAAATACATCAGAATCCTCTGTTAAATATTGAGATTTTACAAACGTTTACAGGATTTTTAAAGTCCTTGTAACTGATCTACAGCTATGTTTGGACCAGGACCAGGACCAGGAGGAGCTGGGGGAGGACCAGGAGGAGCTGGAGGAGGACCAGGAGGAGCTGGAGGAGGACGAGGAGCAGCGGGGACAGGTGTGTGGTAACTGCTGCTTAAAAATGATCTGCACATTTCTTAGATGTTCTGTTGACGCTCTGTTCACACCTGCTGTTAACGTCCGACCTGAGGGATCCGATCACAGGTGTTCAGATTACACCTGCTAATGCTAATGTGACGTCACTGCTCCACATGTGAACACACACACCTTTCATTTCATTTCTCTTCAGATACAAATGATGTTGTTTTCTGATTGTTACAGAAAGACAAAGAATCCAGCAAATGTTAATGTTATTATTTTCTTCATTAATTGAGTATTTGTTTGGGCCAGAAAATGTTGATCAGTGTTTCTCAAAATAGGAAATGATGATTCTCAAATGTCTTTTTTTAATCCACAAACCAAAACAATACTCAGTTTTAATTATTTCTTTGTTATTATAATAATAATAAGCCCTTATATCAGAGTGCAGTCATTAGTCATATTGGCAGACCTCGCACATATCCCATAAAACTTTTCAAAGCCAATATCTACCCATAACGATAACATCGTGCATCCCGACACATTTCCGTGTCGGGTGTAAACTGACAACAAACTATTGTTTTTTAAAGAATTAATTCAAGCTTTCTGATTTTACAGCTTCTTAAATGGCAACATGTTCTGTTTTCTTTGCTCCATAAAAACAAAGTAATCATTCTAACTCAATCATTTTTGCTTCGTGAACAAAAACAACACGTTTGACAACATCATCATTTTCACCTTTAAACAACACTCATCAACATTTTAGCACATTTTATGGACCAAACCATCACTCTTTCACCTGTGATTTCATCACCTCACATGGACGTTAACAGCACTTGTCAACAGAGCCTCTGTTTAATGTGTTCACATCATTTTTACATTGTTAACAGGTGAAAACTGTGGACGAGTCAAAGTGGCAACCTTCAATCAATAAATGCACCATTTAATAATGACTCAAATGTGTCTCACATTCGTTCACATTGGATTTAAGTACATACACATCTTAGTAAATGTGTCATTCATTCCAATACCAAATTCATTTAATGTAAAAAAAGCATATAGAATTACTTAAATACTGTTTAATGAATTATTTCATGATTTACTGCAACACAGGATCATGAAATAATTCATTAAATAGTGAAGAAATTATATATGTTTTTTTTACATCAAATGAATTTGGTATTTTAATGACTGAATGTCACATTTAATAATGAGACATTTATGTATTTAATTCCAATGTGAATGAATGAATGTGAGACACATTTGAGTCGTTATTTAATGGTGTATTCATTGATTGAATATTGCCACTTTGACTCGACCAAAGTTTTCACTTGTTAACAATGTAAAAATGATGTGAACACATTAATCACGCAGAAGTCTAATTCATGTGCTCATCGTTTTTAAGCAGCAGTTACTGGACACCTGGACCCAACTGTGTGGTCAACAGTCCAGGGAGAGAACCCCTATCATTTTTTTTGTTGTCTTTTTATGGCTTTTTTTGGGCCAAAAATGTGAAATAAAATGGTATAACCCCCTGCTGTCTTCTGTACCGGGGGCCGGGGGAGCACAGCCCAGCCCCGGCCCCCCACCACACAATCGCAGTGAGAGCGCGCAGTTTGGCCCCGGCGCCGGGGCCAAGTGTTCGGAGCATGCTGGATTTGAACCAGCCACAGCCAGACTGGCACAACCTTGCGGTTGCGAACCAACCCACCACGCCACAAACCCTTCTGCGCTTTGGGAAGGAGCTCCGGGCGTTTTTGAGTCCTCACTTTGGCTGTGGAACCTTAAACCTTGACCTATAAAGGAATTGAACCGTCAACATCAGGACTGAAAGGCTGCTCTCTAACCAGCTGAGCTAACTGTCCACGCTCTTCCTCGGGTTTTCTCACACCTATTCACTCTCTGTGTAGAATATTGGGCTTAAAAAGTTGCTTCATCTAAGATTTGAACCTCTGACCTCAGGAACTCCAGTCTTTGTCTGAACCACGTGAGCTATTCGTCCTCACACACTTCTTCTTCAACGTTGGACGACTTTCAATAACAGATGAGCACAAACATGACTTCAGAAAGACCTCAGACTGATGAAGTATTTAAGGATACATGTCCTCCATAATGGGCCAAACAGTTGGTGTAGTGGTTGGTGCTCTTGCCTTTGAAACATGAAGACCTGGGTTCGAGACCCTGTTGGAACATGGATCTTTGTGGAGTTTTTCATGTTCTCCCCCCGTGTGAGAATGTGGCTTTTCTCCACGTTCTCTGGCTTCCTCCCACCACTTTGTCGTGGGGGCTGCTGTGCCAAGCTCAACTGTCATAGGGTCGTAGGCGGTGTTCACCCTGGACTGTTTGCCAGTCCAATCAAAACATGAAATACGGTCATGAGGTAAATTTCCACTTCAGGTAAGATTCGAACCCCTGACCATAGGAACGACAGTCCTTGTCTGAACTGTGTGAGCTAGTTGTCCTTGTATGCTTTTTCATCCAATTTGGAAGTCTTTCAATAATAGAACTCATGACGTCACAGACCTCAGCCTTATGAAATATCTAACAACATCTGTCCCTCATCATGGGCAGCGTGGTTGGCGTAGTGGTTAGTGCTCTTGCCTTTGAAACAATAAGACCTCGGTTCGAGACCCATATGGAACAAGTATCTTTCTCGAATTTTTCATGTTCTCCACGTGTGTGCGTGGCTCTTCTCCGGGTTCCTCCCACAGTCCATCAATCATCTACCGCTTTGTCGTCCACTGGAGAGTCTTGGGGGCTGCTGTGCCAAGCTCAGCTGTCATAGGGTCATAGGCGGGTTTCACCCTGCACTGTTCGCCAGTCCATTCAAAACATGCAATACAGTGATGAGGTAAACATTCACGTCAGGTAAGATTCGAACCTCCGACCATAGGAACGCCAGTACTTGTCTGAACCATGTGAGCTATATGTCCTTATATGCTTTTGAGTCAAATTTGGAAGTCTTTCAATAATAGAACTCATGACTTCAAAAAAACATCAGACTTGTGAAATATTTATGAACATCTGTCCCTGAATATGGACAACATGGTTGGTGTAGTGGTTAGGGCTCTTGACTTTGCAGGGAGTAGACTTGGGTTCGAGACCCATTTGGAACACAGATCTTTCTGGAGTTTTTCATGTTCTCCCCCTGTGGGCGTGGCCTTTCTGCGGGTTCTCCGGCTTCCTCCCACAGTCCAAGAACATGCAGTATGGGGGGGTAAATTGGTCACTCTAAATTGACCGACTGAGCTGGTCAATCAGGCTGAGGTCTGTGAAGTCATGGGTAATCTACTATTGAAAGACTTGTAAAGGTGTCAGAGTGAATGTGTTGAATGGTTGTTTGTCTCTAAAACTCCATGCAGAAAGATCCTGATTCCAAGTGGGTTTCGAACCCGGGTCCTCTCGCTGCAAAGGCAAGAGAACTAACCTCTACACCAACCATGTTGCCCATTTTAAGGGACAGACGGTCTTAAATAGTCATCAGCTTGATATTTTTTGGAAGTCGTGGGTTCTATTATTGAAAGACCTCTAAATTGTGGAAAAAAGCATACAAGGACATATAGCTCATGTGGTTAAGCGAAAGACTGGAGTTCCTATGGTCAGGGGTTCGAATCTCATACCAGCTGTGTAGCCCAGATTCCTTCACAGACATTCTTAAATACTTCATCAGTGTGACCTTTCTTTGGCGTTTCTGGGCCATCTATTATTGAAAGACGTCCAACGTTTAAGGGATTCTATGCGAAGACAAGTAGCTCACGTGGTTTAGCCAAAGACTGGAGTTCCTGAGGTGTGGGGTTCAAATCTTGGATGAAGCAACTTTTTAAGCACAACATTCAACACAGAGAGTAGATTGGTCTGAGAAAACCTAAGGAAGAGCGTGAACAGTTAGCTTAGCTGGTTAGAGAGCTGCCTTTCAGTCCTGACGTTGACAGTTCAAATCCTTTATAGGTCACGGTTTAAGGTTCCACAGCCAAAGTGAGGACTCAAAAACGCCCGGAGCTCCATTCCAAATCGCAGAAGGGTTCGTGGCGTGGTGGGTTGGTTCGCAACCGCAAGGTTGTGCCAGTCCGGCTGTGGCTGGTTCAAATCCAGAATGCTCTGAACACTTGGCCCCGGCGCCGGGGCCAAACTGCGCGCTCTCACTGCGATTGTGTGGTGGGGGGCTGGGGCTGGGCTGTGCTCCCCCGGCCCCCGGTACAGATGACAGCAGGGGGTTATACCATTTTATTTCACATTTTTGGCCCAAAAAAAGCCATAAAAAGACAACAAAAAAAATGATAGGGGTTCACTCCCTGGACTGTTGACCACACAATTGGGTCCAGGTGTCCAGTAACTGCTGCTTAAAAACAATGAGCACATGAATGAGACTTCTGTGTGATTAACGTGTTCACTTCATTTTTACATTGTTAACAAGTGAAAACTGTGAACGAGTCAAAGTGGCAACATTCAATCAATAAATACACCATTAAATAACGACTCAAATGTGTCTCAAATTCATTCATTCACATTGGAATTAAATACATAAATGTCTCATTATTAAATGTGACATTCAGTCATTAAAATACCAAATTCATTTGATGTAAAAAAAACATATATCATTTCGTCACTATTTAATGAATTATTTCATGGTCCTGTGTTGCAGTAAATCATGAAATAATTCATTAAACAATATTTAAGTAATTCCATATGCTTTTTTTTTACATTAAATGAATTTGGTATTTGAATGAATGACACATTTACTAAGATGTGTATGTATTTAAATCCAATGTGAACGAATGTGAGACACATTTGAGTCATTATTTAATGGTGCATTTATTGATTGAATGTTGCCACTTTGACTCGTCCACAGTTTTCACCTGTTAACAATGTAAAAATGATGTGAACACATTAAACAGAAGCTCTGTTGACAAGTGCTGTTAACGTCCGTGTGAGGTGATGAAATCACAGGTGATTGAGTGATGGTTTGGGTCATAAAATGTGCTAAAATGTTGATGAGTGTTGTTTAAAGGTGAAAATGATAATGTTGTCAAATGTGTTGTTTTTGTTCACAAAGCAAAAATGATTGAGTTTGAATGATTTCTTTGTTTTTATGGAGCAAAGAAAACAGAAAATGTTGCCATTTAAGAAGCTGTAAAATCAGAAAGCTTGATTTAATTCTTTAAAAAACAATAGTTTGTTGTCAGTTTACACCCGACACGGAAATGTGTCGGGATGCACGATGTTATCGTTATTGGCAGATATTGGCTTTGAAAAGTTTTATGGGATATGTGCGAGGTCTGCCGATATGACTAATGACTGCACTCTGATATAAGGGCTTATTATTATTATAATAACAAAGAAATAATTAAAACTGAGTATTGTTTTGGTTTGTGGATTAAAAAAAGACATTTGAGAATCATCATTTCCTATTTTGAGAAACACTGATCAACATTTTCTGGCCCAAACAAATACTCAATTAATGAAGAAAATAATAACATTAACATTTGCTGGATTCTTTGTCTTTCTGTAACAATCAGAAAACAACATCATTTGTATCTGAAGAGAAATGAAATGAAAGGTGTGTGTGTTCACATGTGGAGCAGTGACGTCACATTAGCATTAGCAGGTGTAATCTGAACACCTGTGATCGGATCCCTCAGGTCGGACGTTAACAGCAGGTGTGAACAGAGCGTCAACAGAACATCTAAGAAATGTGCAGATCATTTTTAAGCAGCAGTTACCACACACCTGTCCCCGCTGCTCCTTGTCCTCCTCCAGCTCCTCCTGGTCCTCCTCCAGCTCCTCCTGGTCCTCCCCCAGCTCCTCCTGGTCCTGGTCCTGGTCCAAACAAAGCTGTAGATCAGTTACAAGGACTTTAAAAATCCTGTAAACGTTTGTAAAATCTCAATATTTAACAGAGGATTCTGATGTATTTAGTGACAGCAATGCCGAAAGCCCCTTTTTACTCTTCACTGTAAAGTCATAGCTTGTTTGTTTTTTTCTTATTGCCCTAAATTCTGATGATAATGACCTCATTCAACCATGCTTGAAAACAGTGCCTTTAACTGCAGCTGTTTGCAGGTGTTCAGTCAGAGGACATGATGACAAAAAGCAGTGTCCACTTTAAAGAGGAAAATACATGAAAACCTTTTTACTGTCAACTACATATTGGTCCATATCAACACGGACACTTATTGAAATTTTGAAATTCTACTAAACCACTGCTCCTCAACAGGTTTTTTTTTTACCTAACCTGCCCCCTACTGGCCAGACTAGATACTCATTCTTAACAGTTTTAATGGTATAGTGACATTTTTGACAGTTTATAATTGGATAGTTTACTAAATAATATACCTTTTTTTTTACAACATACTGTACTAGGACACTTGTTGACAGTATGAAGGCAGTTATATATTTGACACTAAGTCAGTTTTTTGAAAACATGCGTTGAAAACACACACGTTTGCTGTAGAGCAGTGACGTCACATTAGCAGCAGCTAACCTGCTACTGGCCAGACTGGATAGTCATTCTGAACAGTTTTAATGGTCTATTGACATTTTTTGTTGAGGACATTCTTTGACATTTTGGACAGTTCTTTGAGGACATGTTTGATGACATACTATAGTAGGAAAGTTCATATTTGAGTATTCTCATAATATTACAACTGTATTCTTGCTGCGGAGCAGTGACGTCACGTTAGCATTAGCAGGTGTAATCTGAACACCTGTGGTCGGACGTGAACAGCAGGTGTGAACAGAGCGTCAACAGAGAATCTAAGAAACGTGTGTGTCATTTTAAACAGCAGTTACCAGGCGTTTGTCCACATGTTTGTTCCCGCTGCTCCTCGTCCTACCGTTTTCTGTCTCTGCGTAGAAGAAGCTCCGCCTCCGACAAAGGAAGTGGAACATTCCAAATAGATCGACTCAGAGGGGAGGAGTGGAATGTACCAAGTCATGGAAAGTACACAAAGGCTTGTAAATCAGTGTGTCTTTGTGCAGGAGCAGCTCCACCTGTAATTAGTCAACGTTCATGTCCTCGCTGGACAAATAAAAGAAAAATGGTAGCTGAAATTGTTCTTATTTCAAAACATTTTTGCTAAAATAGAGAAAAAAAAACCCCACCTGTAGGAAATGCTGCCACCTGCTGGACTGACACACAAACACACACTGGGCTGCTCTCAGCTGTGTTTTCACTCCAAATAAAGTCTCGAAACTAAAATTCACTGCGTTTCGCTGCTTTTTTCCCTCAAGGACACTGATATGTGTCATCACTCACGTGCAAAAAAACATAAAAATAATAATAATTTAATTTCTTTTTTTATTATTATTAATTAATTGCCCTCGGGGGCCCCTGGTGGTCACTGAAATAAGCGGCTCGCGATCGCAGCTCAGGTCTACTCTTCATGTAATAACTGCGCCACCCTGTGGCTAACCATCAACCAATTTTTGTTTTGTCAGAAATACGGATTATACTTTGGTACCCTGACCAGTACCTGAGCACAGAAACATAAGTTTTATTGAGCTGGCTCACATTTGGGTAAGCAAAGGTGAATTCAGTTTGTTATTTGCCAAATAAATAACAATACAATTTTTAGTTTGAAACATGTTTTTGAAAGATGTATGGCAGGTGGTCTAATACATGTATTAAGCACTAGTGTTTCAATTTGTGGATTATTATGAAAAGCCCTTTTTGCAGTATGGCTCCCTGCTGCTGGGTGGCAGTAGAGCTCTGCAGAAACACTAATATTAAAATAATAACATTTCTTTTCCCTCTTTCCTTCCACGTTGGCAGATATCCATCTGCTGCTCTGTTCCATTTTCAATCTTCATTTTTTTTCCTACAGCTTAATGTTTTTTTTTGTATATGTAGGTCATTAAGCGTAATAATGTGTGTATACCAGTATGGGGAGCACTGGGGGAAAAAGCCTAGTAGAGATTTAGTAAGTCACACTCAGGGAAAAAAAAAAGAGCTTGTACTTGTGTACTAGATTGAAGATTATGTAAGCTGTGTTTTTGCACTGGTGCAAAAACCCCTGTTAAACATTAAACTATTATGTTTGAGTCCAAATTAGAAAAGCATTACAAAATCAAAATTGCTTCACTTTGTTTTTGTCTTTGTAAACATTGCTACCATTTCACCACATTGTTCAGATCAATGAAGCTGTGCAGTTTCATGTCAATTAATATCATTGATAATGTTCTAGTTAATGTACACAGATTCACCACACTACTCCCTCTGCCCTTGTATTCACACGTGTACACGAATACTTTTCTGCTTCTATAGAAAAAGATATATATCAAGTGGTCTTCTCGCGCTCTCTCTCTCTCTAGGTTAACACAAGCTGTTTCTCAAAGAGAGCAGCTGAGGGAAAACAACTCAACTGTATACTTAAAAGCAAAAAAAACAGCATTACTTTTGAATGTGTTTTTGTTGCGTTCATTAACCCACAAGGGAAGACCGTGTTCAGCTCCTTCACTTGCATAATTAACCCAATAACACTGTGTGAAAATAAACACAACAGAAACAGTTCCCACCAGTGCTTTACTACACATTTGCTGATGGTTTAACATGAGAACAGCATTTTACTGTTGAAGCTCAAGGAGCCAAAGACAACCAAGATCCTGAATCCATCACAAGTGTTAATTACAGCACTGAGACCTTTTTTCCCTGAAGAGTGTATGAGTTAGACAGATGTAGCCGAGTATAATGAACAGTATTTCCCTCTCAAAAGAGGTGAGGTCGATGTATCAAGTAGCGCTGAATGAAAATACTCGCCTTAAGTACAAGTACCTTAAAAGAATACTTGAATAAATTGTACTCTCAACAAACCAGGCTGCTGCTGTAAATCAGAGGACTGTATGTGGATGGAAAGCACAAATAAACATGTATAGTATTTCCGTTTCAACTACTGGAGACAAAAAGAGATGAATTTGTTGAGATTAATTTACATATACATATATATTTAACTGGTCAACTATTAGACACTTGTGTTTTACCCACTGTACTGAAAATAGGGTTAACTGAAGCACTGTACATAGACGAAGAACCCAGACACATAATCCAGATTCCTAACTTCATTTATTAGCATAAATACTTCTGTACAATCATCTGTGATCTCACAGCAGACAGAGTTGAACACCCCACAGTTACAGCACATAATCTCAAAAGTTCAGCTCAAACTACCTTTATATAAAAAAAAGAAAAGAAAAAGACAGTGACAAAAAAAATGAACAAACAAACAGTTGGACTGATGTACGAAGGGACGAAGGGTGGCTCTCTTTATTCCTCTGCTGCCGTCTGGGCTTTGGCAGCTCTGTCTTTAAGCTTGTCTGCGTAAAACTTGAAGGACTCCTGCAACGAGAAACAAAGAGAAACAACTCAGCATCAAACAGACTCCAGACAAAACCAGCTTCATCACAGTGAGGCTGGAAGAGAGTGGAGGCCTCCTGGGTCTGTGTAATAGCCTGCACTCTCCAACCAGGTTGTCTCGTTTCATCTTTAAATCCCCATTAATATACACAAATAAGGGATTTGTAGCAAACTCCCCAAATGCACACTTTTGCTCTCTTGCCTCCGTTTGTGGCTAATTAAACTGCGTTTTGATCCAGTGTTGTGTTTGAGTGTTTTCTAAGCAGCAAGGCGTCTGCAGATTACAGCTCATGACAAGGTATGTTTGCTTATTTACGGAGTAATTAATCCAGATAAATGTGCAGCGCTCACTGTCGCATGGGAGGTCGGTGCCTTTAAAAGGATCAGGTGACCCACATTACAAAAGCGTTTTCTCTCCAGATTTGGCTTAATTTGTTGAAATTTTGAAATCCTCGGGAGATTTTAGATTTTCCAACAAAATACAATGACGCCAAAATGAAATTTAAAGAACAGAGGGGGCCTGTGCACTTTAAAGCAAAGAATGAACATTAGTATAAAATAAATCTAGAATCTAACCATGAACACAGCAACTATTTTCTACTGAGGAAATGTCCCAGATGTACGACGGAGTATAAAAAATGAAATCTTTTGAGGACAAAGTCGTCATTTTATGAGAATGTAACTCCATGAAATGCTCCGTGTTTCTCATCTTGACGCAGGTTGCAGCTGATCATCTGAGATGTTGCTCGCTAATAATTACGACTTTATTCTCATAATATTACAACTGTATTCTTGAAAGATTATGACTTTATTCTGGAAAGATTATGACTTTATTCTGGAAAGATTAAAATGTTGGTTCTCATACTCCGTTGTACAGATGAATACTTGTTCTGTGGATTATTCCAGAGGTGGGTTTCTCCTTGAGAACTTCCCAGTACTACGGACTCTTCACCTTTCCCTCTCCTTGCGACTCCTCTGCTCATAAAACCCAGCAATCACTTACTGATCCTGACATTCAGTGAATAATGCAGCGACGTCTCTACCTTTATCCTTCTTCTATCTTTGCACTGCAGGTGAGTGACAGGAAGTAAGAGGAGGCTTTGGTCCACACCCGCCTCGAGGGGACAGCACATCAAAGTGCTGGGGCAGAGGGGGCTCCACATACGAGCGGAGTGTGTCCTTACATGAGTGTGTGTTGTTTTATGAGGGTCTTTGCCAGAAATAAGGCAACTTGCAAAACGTGCGACTGCAGTGACTGCGTCTCATTTACACAATACATGGACTCGAGGTGGCACCCACACGCACCCCAGGTCTGGGAACACTGAATGACTCAACGGCACTAACTATACCAGGGCCAGCACCAGTTAGGAGGGATCTGTGTGTTTGTAGTCGTCTATCGGATCCTGAATTATTGATTTGAAAGTATTGTTTTAAAGATTAGCCATTTCTCTGACTAAGTTATAACAATAGAGGACAGATCGTCACACTACGGACATTTAATGTTCACATTTGGGACATAAATGTAGATACTGTTTCATTCACGGGGTCACAGGGCTTTACCACAGGCTTAGTTCATTGAGAGGAAAAGTACTGGCAAATGATTCAATAACTGTTTTGTCGTGTCCAAGTATTTTATGTCAAACAATTTTTGCATTTGCATATTAGTCAATAATGAAAATGGCAGTGTGAGAATGGGTCTGACAGTTGTGTGGTAGAAGAAGTGCAGCACTGTGTGTGCTCAGGGGGGATTTAAGAAGTTGTTACCAAGTAAAAAGAGATAACAGGCGTAACAGTTGTTGCTATAGTCACAATGAACTTGTGTAAATGAAGAGGATAATTATTTATAGCTACTGACAACATGGGTGAAGTCTGTGTGAGCTTGAATTGAATTGATTATTCCCAAAACAGTACATTTTTTAAGCAAAGATGTGATAAACAATGGACACACATCACATTTGCAACCTATCTCTAAGTGTGTGTGTGCGCGTGTGTGCGTGTTTCCAACTCACAGGGGGCTCAGTGAAGGGCGCCTCCTCTCCTGCGTTGTGGTAAAGTCTCGCCAGTCGCTTGAGGGACAGCTCGTCTACGACGATACCCTCCGCCTGCATCTGCTCATACAGAGCCTTGGCTGATGCCAAGTCCTTATCTAAAACTGTCAGGAGAGAGGGGAAACAAGAAATATACCATCACATCTCTATTTGAATATAATGTTTGATATTTAGGAAAAATGACAGCATGTGTGAGGGAAAGAAAGGATATATCAGAAAAGCAGTTGTGCGGGGATGTTATTTTCTAGACTGCACCACCTGCTTTAGCAGAATAATAAACATTTTAAAATCTGTATCAGTTTCTGTTATTTATCCCTGATAATAGAAATAGATAATAGAAATCTGAACTCCCCTTTTGAAACCTACAACCAGGATGTCAATCACACTGGGGTTTAACTCATTTCCGTTGTCTATTTTCCTCTCAATGGGAACATCATTTACAAAATGGACATTGTGCTCTGTTGACGAAGACCTGACACTAATTAACTTCACAAGAATCTGTTTGCATCAAGTGAGAAGTCGGCTCATTTTTCTGTTCTGTTTTAAGTCTGTGCTTCAGGCCGACCCATCTTAAACGAGATGTTTGATGTAATGGTGCAAACCAGTATGAACGAGTGTGGTTTTTGGGTTTTGGTGTGTGAGACTAAAGTTAAAGGGGAGGTCACTTCAGTCAAGAAGAGAAAAGTACGAGTGAGAGAAACAACCTTTCTGAGAGAGCAGAGAAAAAGAACATGAACAGGGCAAAGAACAGACGTGAACAGAACATCGCTAATTGTGTCCCCGTGGCAGCACTGACCCAATAGCAAGCTAATGCTAATTAAATAGTCATGTCTGCTCATCCCCAGTGTGATGAGGTACAAAAGAGGGGGGAGACGAGAGGGGCATGGGAGAAGAGGAGGTAGAAAACAAATGGACAGAGGGGAGTTAAAAAAGAAAAGAAAAGACAAAGGCAAGAAGAGACGGGAGGAGGATAAAAACATGACCTGAGAAAAAGAAGCACCGAGTGGTGGACAATGTTACCGGCCAGCTAACTCATTAGAAGACATGTGTTCTTCTCTCTGACTTGATGCATTGTTAATGTTCACACTCATTGGCCAGTGACTTGCAGAAAACCTCTCTTTCTGTGTGTGTGTGTGTGTGTGTGTGTGTGTGTGTGTGTGTGTGTGTGTGCGCGTGCGTCTTACCATGACATTTCATTAGGTATGGGTACGACACATCCTTCGTTGTGAAGTCTGGAATCAGGCTAAGCAGGGTCTTAATTTTCCCCACCTGTGGACACAAACAGTATAACACAGTATAGTAACAGTCTTATTAATCGATTACTAAATGAATCGTCCACTATTTTGATAATCTATTATTTGGTTTGAGGGTTTTCTAAAGAATTAACGCCAGTTTCTGTGATTTTCCACCTTCTTTAATGTGGATATTTTCTGGTTTCTTTGCTCCATGTAACAAAGAAATCATTAAAACTGAATCATTTTGTTTTGTGGACAAAACAAGAGGTTTGACAAACACTGACCAACATTTTTCAGCATTTTCTGACATTATGGAAAAAGCCTTTTATATGTTCTTTAGGCAAGGGCGTAGACTTACAGAGACCGACATCTTGCACTGCCATGTTTCTACATGAATTTAGAGTCTGAAGTAGATTCTCATGATTCAAACGAAGAACGACAACATCTTTTACTGGTTTGTGAACGCTAGCCTCCATTTGTTAGATCTTCATTCTCATCATTAGATGTTATTTATTCTTTCACACTGGACCTTTTAAATTCACACTTAATGTAAATAAAGAATTTCTGCTGTAAAATGTGAGCACATTTATCCACAGTACATGTTTAAGAAGAATAACATGTATGTAGTTTAACCACAATAAAAACTATAGTTTACCTCAATTTACACAAAAATGGATCTGATTTATACTTAAGTTAAACGTTTGATGAGGAAAGAGAATGAGAAGTCTCTTCTTTAGCTGAATTTGCTCTGTACAATGTTGCTTGTACTGAATGGAGTCATGGGAAACAAAAAAAACAGGACATAATTCTTGAATATTGCCAATTCAATTTCAAACAAAACCTGTGGGATTTTACCTGTCCAGGATTCTGAGCTTTTCGAGTCAGGTAAGACATCAGCGCGTCCTTCTGTTCAGCCAAGGCGTTGAAACGCTACAGTGAAACAAAATATACGAGTGTGAGGCCTGTGACTTATACCACACCCTCTTTTTTTTTTTTTTTTTTTAAATCAAGAAAACTCTTAAACCTGTACTCTTCACATGAGTAAGATAAAAAAAACACACATTAAATATAGTCACATGTTCACATAAAGACCCATACAACTTCACAAGGGTTAAAGGTTAATTATCGATTTCATTTTCCTTATGGAGTTAAATGTAAGGCGTCACAAAGCGGGATTATCATGTCTTAGTCACACGGACAGCCATATCTGGCACTCAATGGAAAATTAACGGCAGCCTGTGTCCAGGTAGTTATTGCACAATTGTGGCCTGTACACTGACACATGCACGAGACGATGGGAAGTAAAAGAGATGATAGTCAACCAAAGCGGAGAGAGAGAAGAAATTAATCTGAAATTAATTCTCAATTTTCTGGTGAGCATTATTTCCCCCACCAAAGAATTAAATGAAATAGACTTATACTAAATTGTCCTTTAACCAGGGTATAAAAAGACAGTTGAAGCTTTTATTGTCATAAGAATAACTCTAAAATCTCTAAACCTATTTCTTGTTGCTGACTCGCCAACATATAGACACCATTAGGTTCACCCATTCAACTGCCAGTTCCAGATATCTAATCATGTGTGTTTAGGCATGTAGACGAGGTGAAGACTATCTGCTGAGACTGTTCAAACTGAGCATCAAAATGGGGTAGAAAGGTGACTGCAATTTTGAACATTGGACGGTTGTTGATGTCAGACTTGTCTGAGTATTTCAAAAATTGCCCATCTACTGGGATTTTCACCAAAACAAAATCTCAAGGGTTTATAGACAAGGCTCCAAAAAAGAGAAAATATCCAGCTAGCAACAGTAGTCAAAGTGCTAGACTGGTTTGAGAAGACAGGAAGTAACCATCCTGAAGACCATCTCAGAACACATGTCAAACACTGAAGAAGACGAGCTACAGGAGCACACGACCACACTGGCTCCTGTCATTCTATGAGGATCCTGTGTGTCTAATAAAGTGGTCTCTGATAAACTAATATGAAGCAACATATGAGCTTGAGAAAACATTTAACCCTTAATCAAATTCTCTTTTTAGGTCCATTTCTGACACACTGTAAATGACACTGGTTGCCTTTTTAAATGCAGCAGCAGCAGCAGCAGCAACGCTGATAGAAAATAGTGAATGAGTTAAGTCAGTGCACTAGACCTTAACTATACCATATACATCTTGTGTAAAAAAGTTGAATGATATTTCAGTGGTTTATTTATTTAACCAGTGCATGAGTGCATATCATGAGAGGGATGCATTAAAACACTGGTGTGCTTTAAGTACATGTGTGTGTTCTCCTGGCTGAGCAGCAATGAGATCCGATTACTAGCCAGTCGTAAACGTGTTTCACTCGTCCTCCTTGTACAGAATTAAAAGCAAGTGGCCAAAAGGCTTTTAACAGAATGACACACACACACACAGCCTTCTTTTGAAGTCACTAAGTGGCAGAACGGGTTGAGCACAATCAAGCAATTAACCATCACTCGGCCACTTCACTCAACTTTGTTCCATGCTCTCACTCACGCTCCTCGTTTTTTTTCCCTCTCTCACTACTCCAACCACTCCCAGAGGTGACGCAACAACCAGCGGGTTCTTCTCTCTTCTTTGCCCCTCATACACACACCCACACTGCCTAAAAGCTGTGGTTGCCCAGGGAATGCTTCTCTTCTTGTTCCTGAATGACTCCTCACAACTCACACATGCACAAAAGCAGTGTGGACGAGTGTGGACGCTTGCCTCGCTGCTTCTCTCCATCGCCGCTTCTCTTAATGACTAAATTCATCCCTCTCGTTCTCCGCTTGCTCCCCACCGACCAGCCTACATCTCTCCTGATAGCCTCCTCACATTATAGTCTGCTCGCCTACTTAAAAGCTTTTCAGAATGTTTGTCCTGGCTTCACTTTAATGATGAGTTGGAGGAGTCAAGACACTTCCCTCATGTGACCCTGAGGAGCACAGCGGGGCATGATGAGGGACAGACAGGAGCACAGCAGAGGAGTCTAAGGCTACAAAGTTATTAAACAAACTACAAGAGTTTGTGAGACATAGTTTTTCTTCCTGACAGTGGAGCTAAACGCATTCTTCAATTCAAGTTAAAATTAGACAGCTACCAACAGTCAGACACCACTACCCAGAGTTCAAGTTCAGGGGGTGTTTAAAAAGTTATCTTAGTGTAACTTTTTGTTCAAAACCTCCAACGATTCAGCCGTGTTCAATTTCAAACAAAGAAAAGCAGAAAATCGGCACATTGGAGAAAGTGATAAAATGAATAACACTGAAAAACAATGAACGATCAATGCAGACAACCAGGAATCATCTTTGTGCTTCTCTCCATCTCTACTTGGTCGATTAAAATTAAAACAGAATCTTACTGTAGCTTCAAAAAGGATGTGACCCAGAGTTTGTGTTTAAATAGCGATGAAGCCGAAAGTAGTAAGTAACGCATCTGTTCATTAACATGCAAGCTTGTCAGGCGCTTGCATATTAATGAACAGTCTTGTTTTATAGTATATTATATTAATATTAATGATTACTGTAAATGTGCTGCTTTAGTTGTATTACCATTGCAGTAGCTGCTAAGGTTTTGTTGATTCTAGTTCTTTATCAAAGTAAAATTTAAAGTATTAAGTATTACTTAAATGTAGAAGATTTAAGATACTTTCATTTCAATGTTTATGAATGTGTGAACACAAAATGAGCTGCAAAGCAGGCTCCTGTAGTTCACATATTGGACAACGTCACACATGCAACCTGAGTGACAGAGGGATTATCACTCGGCAAGTGAGAGGGGAATAATCACTGTCAGAGAGGAGGAAGGAACAGATGGAGAACTACTACGTCTTCTGGCTTTCCGAGAAAATGTCTACATCTCTTTAGCTGCCTAGTCCTCGGCGTCCTCCCAAAACGTCTCTCACCCATTCAGCCTCTACATATTCATGTCCCCAGAGTCAATGCAAAGTCATTGAACTACAGTGCATGAACTGTGTTAACCAAGTGAAGCAGCAGACACCAGTTTCAGAACATCAGACTTCGTGGTGGTTTGTGGACAAGGATTTCCTCACATAAACGTGGAGGATGAATACCTCAACAGTTGTGGCATCTGGGACATCTTTAGGGTCTGACATCAGCCCTTGTTTGTTTTGACTGCAATAACAAAATCTTGCCAAGTGCAAGTCATTCAAAAGGAGATTTAAAATGTATTTACAGTGGTCGAAAAAGAGCCGAAAATCTTATTTCCACACACGCACAATATGTAGATCATTAGACATTAGGACATACTTAGAATAATCTATATAGAGATGAAGGTATGGACAAATAGGAGCCATGTGTGTGAAATACACAGCTAACTCATTGGGACATGCACAAACCTTCACACACTTGTACTCACAGCCAGCATGAACTTAGCGTCCTCAACTTTGTCATTTTCCAGCAGCTGGAGGAAAAGGTCTGTAGCTGGTCCGTAGCAGGCAAAGTGATTGGCTAGCCGCTCTGCCATAGCACTCACTATAATAAAACATGCACATATGGTCAATGCCTTTTTGTTCTTCTTTTGCCGTGTCATATTGTGACGTACACATGTGCATGGTGTCACTTACACTTGTCTAAGGCTGTGTCATTGCCATCTTGCATCAACTTCCTGAAGACGTAGGACATACTCTGTCTCACGGAATCTGGATTGGTGAAGACAGACTCCAGCAAATCTGTAGCCAAGTCCAAGTCATTGCTAGCATGTTTCAATGGGTGGTGAGAATTGATGAGAGAGAGGGAAACAAATGGGTAGTTAATGTTTGATCCAAACTACACTCAAAAACATGTACATATTTTTTCATCAGCAGATTAACAGGAAATGTAAAAAACAAACTTGTACTTGAACAAGATGGTCTCTGAGGGAAAGAGTAATCGTCAAACAGCTAAACCATGGTTCAACTTGTTAAGTGTGATCCGACACTCACTCACACACCAACTGTGAAATGCTTTTATGCTGAGGCTGCAACAAGCAAACAAAGCCTGCATACCAAAGCACTACAAATCTGAAACAACTCAATCTGGCAACTCAACCTCACCAGTAACACTTTACGCTCCCTGCTCCCTCCCCACCGTCACCACTCATAATGAATATTTAACTCGCAGGGTGTGTGAGCGTCTCTGTATGTATATGTGTGAGTGTCCAGAGGTGGGAGAACATATCTGCGCTGATTGTTGCGACTGGGACCGTCTGAATAATTCAGCAGGGGGCCCCTCTAAATGTGGCGCTACTCTTTCCGGACCTGCTCGCTTTTCCGCTCTTGCTCTTAACCAGTCAGCTTGACTCAGATACAGTGGGGACGCACGTGTCAGAGCCGCTCAGAGCGTAGCTCCCGCAGGTCAGGGTTCAAGCTGACAGGCCTGTGCTGCAATGGCCAATCGGGCGTGAGACTGTCCTGCGTTTCTTTACTTCCTGCTGTCCCTATAAGTTGGCAAGGGGATGTTACCGCTCGAGCAGGGGATGCTACTTATAATGCAGCTAATGTGGCAAGAAGAGCAATGAAAGTTTGATGCACATTGTGTTTAAGATTTTGCTCTCTGTTGTTTAAGGAGCAGTGGAGCTGCAGCAGAAGACGAGTGATTTCATGACATTAAAAGGAAGCCATGAATAATCCTAGTACATCTATTAATACTTGACGCCCCACTCGCCCTGTAGGCTTTTAGTGTGTGTTGACCAGCATTTTATCACACTCTGCTGCAGGCGCTGCATTTAACTCCTTATCTCTGTGCACAAAAACACTTTCACATAAACACAGCACTACATTTTTGATTAGACAATAAAATGTGCCATAGATAATAATTAAAATGATTTGCTTAAAACTACAGTGCATCACTTTTAAAACAATTAGATTCAAACCACTGTCAAATGAGTTCTAGAGCTGCAACGTCGATTATTTTCTAAATTAATCTATTATTTGCTTGGTCAATAAAATGTCATGTCATACTTGGTGTTTCCCAAAACTCGAAATGATGATGTTCTCAGATGTCTTATTTTGTCCACAAACTTATTTCAGTTTTAATCATTTATTTTTCAAAAGGAGCAACCAGAAAATCAAAATCAGAAAGCTAAAAATCCTCTCTTATCAGCAGGCTACATTCCTGCGCTGCACACAGGAAGTGATTCATTTTATTTCAAGAAAGACGGAGGCGACAACAATTGTGTTAGCAAACATGATGGAGTATGACTGAAAACATAAATAAGCGCGCACAAGAAGTTTCTGAAGTGAATTCTATTGCTCAAAAAACATGGTCGTTCTAACCCACCCCTGTGCTGCTGGTGTATATACAAAAACGCTCCCTCAGTTAGGTCTGGTAGTGTTGCTTGACGCGGCTAGAAAAAACATTGTTTCTTTTCACAGACCGAGTGCTGGCACACCACATTGATTCTCATTACTGTTCAGTCTGTGTTTGTTCCAACTTCTTATAGCATAATATAGTACAATGACCATTGGAAATTTCGACAATGAAGAAATCTTACTTCTTGATGTGTGCCAAAGCCTTGTTGTTGACAAAAAGCATTCTTGAAAGGTTGAGGTTTGAGCCGAGGTCCTTCAGTGCTGACTCCACTTCGTTGATACCCTCCAGGTCACCATGGCTACCTAGTGCCTGAGTCAGTCTGACGATGGCAAGCTGTGTGGGCACTTGACCCATCTGCACCACAGACTTCAGTTTCTCAAGAGCATCTGTGAAAGGAGTGTTAAGTTAACATGTGTATGTAAAGTTGTTTACAGTAAGTTTACTGCTGATGTCTGTTTCTTACCTTTGGCCTGGCCTTTCTTGCAGTATGTGATGATAAACAAACTGTTGGCAATAGTATTCAGCTGGAAGTCTGGCACATGAGACACAGCACTGGGAGAAAACATTTTCTTGGTTTAATACATGCTATTAGAGTCTATCGGTTAAAAAAAATAACATTTGTTTGATCCGTTTTCTGTCTTAAGTCAAAGTTTGTAATGTACAAGCAGATGATAAAGATTTAGCCCTGATTATGCCGTTCTATGTATAAAAAGGTAGTTGCTCATTTAATACATTTGGCCATGGGTGGGTAATGTTTCAAATGAATGAGCATAATTGCCATGACATTTGTCAGGTATTCAATCCACTGAATTGAGTCACTTTAGTTGAATATTGTTTGGACTGAGTTTGGAATAATAAAAACAAAGAGACAAACAATACAGAAGATTATATAGCAGCTCACTTAATCTTCTGCATTCTGTTTTTATTCTTGTATAGATTATAGAAATCTATAGAAATGATATACTAAAAATCGTACACAGCTGCCAACTGCCACGTGTCATGTAATCTCCTAACATATCAGAAGGGTCATTACTATGAATAAAGAGAAAAACATTTTTTATTTTATACGATGATAATATATTGTATGATGTGCACCCTGTAACTTCTTAACAGGAAGGTTTATACAAAGAGTCTTTTTACGTTAACGCTGATACTGAACCAGTAAAAGCAAATCTTTATAATCTGTGATGCCTGAGTTAATATTTTTCTACATTCTACAGGCATCAGGCAGTAGACTCCATAAAGGCTTGACGGATCAAAATATGAGCTGAAAGACAGAAGACGGACAAGAAAATGAAAACAAATGTGACTGACAGCAAATCTGTGCCTCTTGTAAAGCACCAGCTGTGACTCTGAAAATAATACAGACATCAAACAGTTGATTGATGTCATCGTACATGTTGTTGTGCTGTCCTGTTGAGCTCCGTCACATGTGTGTCTGTGTGTGGTATTATGTGGGAGGGTGAGACCTCCGGGACTTGCTCCAGCACCTCGTCATTCCTCCCTCCCGATTTCCCCTCCCTGACTCCGTCTGCTCGTCCCTTTCAGCCTCCTCCTTTTCATTTCTTTGCCACTAAAACCTCAATCAAGCTTGGCTACCGTCTTTTTTATTTATTATTATAGCCCTGCAACCAGATTAATCCGTCCGCTCAATTGAGCATCAGGCCTGCAATCCTTATCACCACGGTGACACCAGGCCAAGCAGCATCCAGCAGCCACTGTGACAGGGTCACGGTGGAGATTGGAATTGGTAACACGGTCGCCGACAGATTGCCGTAGAGACTGAGAGGTGGGGGAGTGGGGTCAGAATTATTCTTATCGGGTGAGAGAAAATCTCTAGAGGCTGTCTCTCATTCTCATTGTGTGTGTGTGTGTGTGTGTCTCTCTCTCTCTCTCTCTCTCATCCACCTTTCCTCAACACACACACACACACACACACACACACACACACACAGTCTCTTTTCCTTTCTCCTTTTAAAGGTATTCTGCTTTAGCCAAGGAATCCATCATCCACCTCTTCCTCTCTCTCATCATCATCTCTCTCTCTCTCTCAATCACTTAATCTCACCGTAAGCACCCCGCTGCTCAATTCTGTACAGATTACCCAAAAACAAACACACACACGCATTGAGAATTAATGCCTATAGCGTCTTCATTAAACTCTTACATGATTAAATCTAGTCCATCTCCCCTCGTTCACTCCTCCTTTACCATTTAGCTCTTTTTATCTCCTTCTATTACTTCCCATTTCCAGCTTTCGATGACTTTCCTCTCAGCTTCTTTCACCTTTCATTTGGAGAGCAGATAAACTTGGCCTTTATCCAGTCAGGGGTGTCATAAACCAAATCAAACAGAGACTGGAGATGGGTTATCCCTTGTATTGCCTCGCACTTATTGAAACGTGGGTTTAAAGTTGACATTATTTCTCCTAACATAAGAGAGTGAACCACGAGTGCAATGTTTGTTTTTACATCTTTTATGTAAAATTATGAACCGCTTTTTGGTTTATCATATACCCTTTGGCACTGTGTTTTTTTCTATGCAGAAAGAAAGGAGGAGATTACCAAGAGAGACAAAGAGAGCACAAAAGATCAGCAGTTGACTTAAGCCAGATCTTTAATACCACTGCCCGTCTGTCTATTTGTCTGCAGGCTCATAACCCGATATGTCCCCGTAACAAAACACTGACAAATTACTAATTGGAGAAAGTTTTTTTTTTTTTTACAGTCAGCCACTTCCCAGAAATCCTAAATGAATCTGTACATATTTGTGTGTGTGTGTGAGAGAGTCCTACAGCTTAGTAAGAGCCACTGTTCATAGCAGGGCTGAGTGTGTTAGTACACAGTTTATAATCCTCAAGTCTAGTGAGGAGATATGTTTTTTTGTTAGCCTGAGGTGACCTGACGCCACACACCAAGCTGACAGAGCATTGACTACAACACATACTTGCCCTAAAGCAAAATATATCATAATGTACACGTTCAATCACAATTTTGATTAACTATAAAATTAAAATACAAAAACAAAAAAAAAAAAAAAAGATAAGAATTTATTTTTAAAACTCTTTTTTTGAGATATTTTACCAAAATATGTCTTATCCAATGGCAAAACAAGTTGGTAAGGCACTTACATGTCTTTGACCTTCATGGCATCCGTTATGTTTCCGACAGACAAAAAAGCACGGATCAGGAGGTCATAATGGCTGGGGCCTACTGTTACACCTGCTTCATTAGCTTTCTGAAGCACTGCATAAGCTTCTGCAGAGAGGAAAATGACAGGAGCAGGAGAAAATACAGTAAGCAAAGGGCAGCAGAATCAGATCAGATCACAATGTTAATAACTTGGTTTCAGTCCAATAACATTTAGATGAGGTATGGTGTCTCTAAAAATGTTGCCTTCCAAGATGATTGGCTAAACGTCACATGCCAAGGTTAATTGGAATATAACTCTGCCTTCTCATCAAGTTTTCTTTAATTGTTATCTGGTCTAACTAAAGTCTGTCTTTTTGATTAGGCCAAGACTTTTTTTCAGGATTCAGCAGCTTCTAATGTCAGCTCTATGTTATGTGAAATAATGTTACAGAGCCTCCTGCTGCTTACCTCTGACATTGCCTTTCTTACAGAGGGCCCACAGACGCGTCCGATATTCATTTTCGGTTGTGGCGGGGGTCGTGGCTTCCGTGGCCTGCTGTATGGTGGCAGGTTGTTCGTACCAAGTCTGTAAATGACATGCACGCACCAGGAAACCGTGAGAAAACAATGTGTGATGTCTATCTAACATTCAAGTCTGTACATGTGGAACCATGTGCTGACAGTGAGCTGGTGCGTGTACTGTAAGACAGTGTAAATAATGCTGGGCAGGCAGAGTGGAGTCCTATAATGCTCGATCACCCGTGTTCCAATGAGGGGAAGGGGGGTTAAGCTGTACCAGCTAGGGGCAAATTAGGTCTGAAGAAAAGAAAAGTATGTGTGTGTTAAGAGAGTATGTGTGTCGAAGCGGGGGTGTCAACTCAAGTGCCCCTAGGGTCACCAAGTTCATCGCTCCAGGCAACAGCAATCACTTCCCGTCTCATCATGCTTCAGGCCATTGGAGCACACTTACATACATAAACCAAACATAACATAATACAGAAACAAAGAGAAACAGTAAAAGTAAAATCACTGTTCTATATTTGTTTTCATATTTTTATACGCTGTATATTCTGACGGTGCTCACCTAATTTTGTCTTTTTAACAGATTTTGAATCATCACTTATGACAACTTTTCCAGGATGGTTTTTCATTTTGTCTTCAAACTTGGTCAGTGTACTGTTAAATTCCTATTTGCAGAAGTGCACTAGGTGTGTGAATGTGAAATTCATCATTTCCTTGTGCTTTTCCTAGTATGAAGGGAACTGTGAGCATGTACTCGCATGTGAAAATGGGAAGCAGCTCTCTGCAGACACCAAACATAAAAAGTGTGACCCAGCCATAAGACGTTCATCATCAAAATTTGCTTTTGAAGAATATCTTAAAAGGTGTGTCCACGGCATTGGCATCACATTAGGATGTTTTGTCAAGATTTGTCAATTCTTGGTTACAATATCTAATCTGCACCAAATATCATGTGTGAGAAGAGTACAGGTCTTCTTCAAACCACTGACTGGCAACAGGAGATGACGTTTTACACTACTTACCCCAAACCCCAAGTGAAGACACCTACATTTTAAGATAGTGATATATTTCTAGCACCAAAGTGCCCTATCGAGGATACAGGATGAGCTATGACATAAGCATTAATTCAGTCCAGTGCAGCCCAAATCACCAACTCTATACAACTAAGCAGCCATATGTTGGCATTTAGCTGCTGGCTAAATTAGTCTGGAATTACAGAATTACGGACAGATCAAGCTGTAATTCCTTTCACCAGCCAGCCGGTCTGATTGACCACACTTCAGATCAGAGCTTCAATCCTGTTTCTTTTGTACATAATGAACAGAGGCTTAAAGTTCAGCAGGAAAGAGGAGGTTAGGTCCTATGATCATTTTGCAATTAGGTTTAACTATTCAAAAAGAAAGAGCTTATTATTGAGACAACTTCTTCACTCTTAGAAACATTACAAACTAGACTTCCATTATCAATTTATAGATTGACAACATTGAATATATTTATTTGTCTCAACATTATTTTCTAAGCATTTTACTTCTGTAAGTTACTGTGAACATTAAAGTGTAAATAATCCTTGACAGAATTTGTGAAATGTTGCAAAATATGACCAATCTTGCTTCTCTACTCTTTTCTGGGAACATTTAAAATGCAGAAATGTACAGAACTTAACTGTGTGTGTCAACCTTCAACATTGACAGTGCTACATCATTCCAGAGGCTGCATATTACTTAAAAGATTAACTGATCATCAGAACTTATCATTTCAGTTCATAACCAATGGTGCCCCCCACCCTATTATAATCTAAATTGAATGACAAATGTATGCAGAGGCACTGCAGTAATGTGTGTTTAGCCATCAGTGCCGCATGGCTGGATGTTTTGTTTGACCTCAGGCATTTTCAGAGACCTCCAGAGCTCTTGGGAATCTTCTAGCCTTTGCTTTAAGTGACCTCCTGGCAATTATTCATCCGAGTAACACATCTGTCAAATGAGCATCATTGGGACGTACATATTATAAAACTGTTTTTTTTTTTTACCGTAGGCATTTCAAAGGGCACCTTGCGGCCATTATTCTTCAGGATGTCTGCCAGAATAAGCAGAGTCCTCTCCCTTGGAATGACGTTCTCCTCCTGCATTTTCATCCACACTGCCTCCGCCTTCTCCCAGTTGTTTGTCTCCTCTGAAAACAAAAAAAACAACATAGTAAGAGTGAGAAAATGTGTTTCTAATGTAATTTGTTGAAGTGCACCAGAGAATCATCTCTGACCAAGTGTTTCTTGTTGAGAAAGGTCAATCAAAGCGCTAATCTGATCAACTGACCCTTAACGACACCGTATTTTAGGAAACACACTAACTGGTCGTGTGTTTGCGAGTGTGTGTGTGTAATGGGTTGACAATCAGCTTCAACACTCCAATCACAACTGTTATCTGTTGTGCTCTCTACTGCAGCAATCAAACCATGTTTTCTGCTTATTCTGACTGATCCCATTCTGTCACACACACCCACACACACACACACACACAGCCTGGGGCATGAACTCTGTACGCTTATAAGCCCATCCAGAGGTGGGAGGTCATGACAAACTGAGTGCAAGTAAATGGGAGGTCAAAGACATCTACACACAAACCGGGTCGGCAGGACGGAAAAAAAGAAACGTACTGCAGAGACGGAGGATGTAACTGTACATCTCATCTCTGTCACACTCAAACAGCTTGGCTGTCAAGTCAACCATCTGCTCCAAGGCCTCCATCTATAGACAAAAAATAACATAATTAAAGTTGGAATTTTGTACTTCACTTTCATTTTTCTGTTCAATTGCTTCTTTGTGGCCTTGTTAATGCATTGCATGCTTTACCCTGTTGGAAAATATGCATTTCTCTGCATACCACTGGAGACGTCCAGGCCTTGCCCTGAGCCCCGGGGTCTGCAAACATCAAGATGGGAATTTTTAAGAAAAGAAGCAAGAAAGTTCATTAAAAATAAAATAAAAAAATGTTAACTGAAATTCTAGCAGAGGTCTAATCACTACACAAGCATAATACACATCCTATTTCAATAAAATATGAGGTACACACTGCATATGACTCAAAACCTTTAAAGCACGACCTATAGTGCAAGTGCATACAGGTCCAGGCTAAACAATATTTTAAATATCTCTCATAATTAACAGAAAACTTAAATGACTAAGCAGAATGATAGCTCGTATTTTTATTCGAGGGCCCACTCAATGTCACACAGTCACACACTTGAGTATAATCTGACAGTACTATACATCCGTGTGATGTTCATGTAAACCATTTTGTTGATAAATTTAGTTTTTAATTAAATCTAATTAATACAACAGTATCTAATTAATAATATAACATAATATAAAAAAAAAAAGAACTCCCAGAATTTAAGACAATGCTTGCTAACCTGCTGAACAACTCAAAAGAGGTAAGATTACATCTTAGGTTAAAATCTCAAAATAGAACACAAGACAATATCAATTAAGGATTATACTGGTCCGAGCATAAAGTCCCACCAGCTGTAAATGTCCCATTTTAGGGGGATTTGTGGAATTTTCAGGGCACCAGTGATTTGCAGATAGGTCCGAGTGTATGAGCTGTCAAATAAGGGCTGACATAGATTGATCTGCTGGCTCATGTAGCTGAGATTTAGCCTGATACTGTATGCGGAGTGACTAGATGATTAATATCACAGCGTAAGCATGATCAGGATTTCATCTGTCTCCTGGGGCTTTGATACAAGCTGAATAAGTCTGTGACTGAGAAATCTCACTCGACCTCTCTTCCTGGTAATCGGGCTGAGGAAAACAAAGAAAGAGGCACAAAATGATCTAGAAGTTAATCTGCATGAGGATCAACGACGCTCAATTCCTGCTGGCCTCTTTGATGGGAGCCCATCATACCGTGAGAGGGAGGGGAAAGTCAAGAAAAGATGAGCCTCAATCCCTTTCCCTGCCCTTCCCTCGTGGCTGTCATCCTTTCCTCTTCCAATCCCCACTTCTCTCAATCCCTCCCTCTTCTTCCAAATCTCCCATGCTCCTGCTCTGTCTTTCCCCCTGTCTCTCCATCCGGCCCAGGCAAAGGCATTATGTTCTTACCCAACCAGCCAAAGGGACAAATTAAAATGTGTTGCACTCTCTCTCTCTCTCTCTCTCTCAGGCTGTCTAATCTTCTTAGAGACTAAGGCCCAGTGCAAGTGCTTCATTTTTTGCCTCGGATTTCTTTTACTTGGTAAAGTCTTGCAGGCACAAAGCAGCCACTGCACATCTACTCATGAACATGCACATGCACATGCACATACACCCGTACACACGTGCGCACCCACATACACATGTGAGTATGTTTGGGATTTTAAATCTGTCATAACAAATCTGCCTAATCTGAGTGGAAGGCAAATCTTCTACATACACATGGGTGGATTAAAGGAATACACAAAAAAAAAGAAAAAACAAAAACAGCAGAGACTCTCACTTTAAGCCAGAGATAACGAAAAATATCAACCATGTCAGATTATAATGGCAATCCTGTGGCACACAGACACACAGCAGACTAAGCAGAGTGTATTACTTTCATTGTTTTGCCTCATTAAAACTCATGTGTAACTTTACAGGTACATATACACAAAAATAACATACATAGGCGACCTTGACTGACCTCCACTTAACAAACCCTCTCCATCTCAATTCCTAATGTTCTAATTCTACTAATCACCCGGCCACTTACACACACACATACAAATGGCTAAACCCCTCTCCCTAACACAAAAACACATAATGGCTCACCACTCTTTAGCAATACTACCTAACCTTGACCATCTCTCTCACACACACACTCTCAACACACATGCACACCAAAATAATTGGCCTGGCCACCTAACAATCCTCTACCTAACCATGACCATTTAGCACAAAATTGGCCACCTTTCTCTATCATTACATTTAATTAGCTGTGATTAATCAGCTGCCAATTATACCAAACACAGCCTAAAGAGAGACACCACTCTGGACTTCCACTTGACGCTCTCACGGGGCGAAAAAAAGCATTTGTGTGTATGAGTGAGTGTGTTTGCATATCTGAGCGATAGATATGATTCTATTGTAGTTGTATCACCTGAGCAGTGCACGACATCAGTCACCATGCAAGTATATTAAAGAGACAGGAGGTGTGAACGTAAAAAATGTAAAAAGAGCATCAACCTTTGAAAAGTATCATCTCGGTAACATTATTTGCTTTTGGTTCAAGGCATTCTGATGCTGATGCTGATGCCGTGACATCCATTTTAATAGCCAGCTGACAAGTGAAGATGCTCCATCATTACATAATGCATCTTTGAAAAGAGCTGTCCATTTCATCTCACACTCTGTTTAGTCAAAACCCAACAGATGGAATGATGCAGTTGAGCTTTTGTCACTCTAACCTCCATCTTTCACTGACATCATGATGTCAGCATGTACATCTCCTGTAGTCCATTTACAAGGCATCGCCAATCTCACACACCACCAGCATGTAGCAGACTCTTTGTTATAAGTAGGATAACAGCGATACAATCCAGTGTAAGGAGAATGAAAGCATGTCAGTAATATTTAAGAGGTTTTGAAAATCCTCAAGCAGAAACAAATCCCTCTTTTAGTGCACAACAGGACAAGAGTGAGAGAGTAAGAGTGGAGTGGAGGCTCATAATCAATCCAGTCCCCTATTCATGTTATCTATGTGAAAATTGCTTCTTATTTGCCTCTTGTTTTCTCACATTAATCTACAGGGTTTTATAGCAGGACTTAAGATGACAAATCTATGAATACTCAAATTCAGGTCGGATGAACTGCTGTGATGAGTTTGTGGCTTCTGTGGATAATGACAAGTTTTCATCAGGTATCTCATATAAGAGTGAGCATCTGAGATTACATGCAGCAAACAATGAAGAAGAAATGCTTGAAATGAAGACACAATAGTCTTAAAACGGATTCACAATAAAAGAAAGCTCCTAAATCTCTATGCTAAGACAGAAATTCTGTTTTTAGAGGGATGCTGCAATTGGTGATTATTAGCCAATCACCAATGGCTGATGTGTTCATCCAATTATCAAACTAAAATGTGAGTACCAGTGAAATCAAGCCAATCATTACTTACTAAGAAAAAAGTAAACAGTTTCAATTCAGGTTGGGCATCATTGGAAAAATCTCAGCATGGTTGGTGACAACAGTACTATACTTTCTATAGTGACATAGCAATACCATTTGAGTTCTACTCTTTTATATTCAAAGCCATGCAGAGAACTGCGGTACAAATATTTGAGGAACAAGCAGTGCAGTATGACTCTGTGTGTGTATGTGTGCATGTGTATACCTCAATGATCTTACGAGCCTCCCGGAAGCGACCTGTCTGCAGGAACGCAAAGAACAAATCATAGAGCATATTCATCTCCCCTCGCTCCTGACTCACGGAGTCCATTGCTAAAGAAGAAGACACAGGGGGAAACAGAGCAGAAAAAAGGTCATGAATAAAAATGACTGCAAGGTGAACAAACACAACTGCACACTTCATCCTTGAATGCAGACTTTCATTATTTGGCACAATGTCCCAGGCGTAGAGCGGACCTATCGTGTCTGCTCACAAACACAAGTCCCCCATGAAAACCTAAGCTCTTCTGGCAAACTTTTTAAAGTGCTGTGCTCACTGTTATGTATTATCTTTGTCTAGCAGCTTCAGACAGGTACCACACACACATCGGCTCATCGCTGTCTGGCTCCATGTTAGCAACACCATATACCATAGTATTCGTACATTTATCTTGAGTCATATAGTCATTGCATATTTAACGTTATTGTCATATTGTATTGAACTATTAAATCTAAAGTTAGTGTTTTCAGACTAAACTCTGGTATCTTATGTCCTCATCCCAATTTGAAGCTTTGGTCAAAGACTAAAACACATCAGCCTATAAAAAAATAATTTTTCCCTCAGGTTTCTGTAGACATTTCCACATTTGGTGACCTTTTCCATATAATTCCCTGGTTGCCAGAACCTCACAACTCTCATTTTTTAATTTTTTCTCCATTGTTGCTTGAACAGAGTTCAAGGTCAAACATATGAGTCAAGCTTTTGGCGAACCATGTCAGGGTTTTAATTAGTTTGGGATCACAGAAGGTCAGTCTGTTGTAGGGCTGAACGATTTTGAGTAAATATCTAATTATTATTTTTGACAGGAATTGCGATATGATTCGCAATGTCAGAGGGAATTGTCATTTTTACATCACTGTTCTCATTTTCATCCGAAAACTATATTTAAAATAATTACTGTGTGATATTTGTGCAGATCAGTGAGAAACAAAGATGTTCTCTACAGTCTGTAGAATAAGATGTGCATAGGTCAAGACAAAAATGAATCTAAAATGACATTTTAGATTGATATTTTGACACACATTTTAGCTTTAACAAATATTGTGCCTCCTGCGATTTGAAAATTGCAGTAGGCTGTATTGCGATTTCGATAAAATTCCGATTAATTGTTCAGCCCTACTCTGTTGGAAGGCTTCATTTGTTGGTTCTAGTATATTTATGTTTTGAGTTAGGAATTCAAACATAAGCATTCTTTACACTATTCATAAACTGGAACAAAACATGTCCATAAAAGTAAAACATGGTGCAGTTTGCTGCAGAGCTTAACTTGTTGATGTTGTCAGTTCAAGGGAAACTGCTGTATTTTGTGAATGACTGCATTAGTGAGGGAGTGAACAAAATCATTTGTTATTTCACAATCCACTAATTCACATTCCTTTTGTCAAACAATCGCTATAAAAGTCATATTGTTCTGAAATTGCAGCAAAAGAAGATCTGTCATCTTTTATTGGGGCAAAGGTGTGTGGAGAGGTGGCTCCACTTCACATTTTCAACCTTTACACACTCGAGAGCCACTTGCCTCTGCAGCACATTGAACTTTACCTTTTCACTGCCCTGCTGTCGACATACAGGGAGTCTGTTCAGACTGTGATCGGCTGACATGCTTCACCAAGACCCTGCACTGAACCTTTTTCACTCTCTGGTCCTCTTACACTCTTGGAATTGTTGACACTTGTTATATGTGTCAATGCAAACACACACCCGCACACACAAATGAATAATGCAAAGTTAATGTCAACCAGGAGACACAGAAAGCTTGATTCATTTTGCACTGAGAAGTAGAGACAGTGCAGTTCCATTCTGAACATTATGATGAGGCTGTTATTTATGTTTATTTCGGCGGTGATGGGGCGTACCATCGGCTCAAGGTAGGCATTGCACATCATGACTGGTAATGTCTTCCTTTCCAATCCAACATGGGGTCTGTTAAATGTCATCCACAATCTCATTTATGCCATTTTCATATCCATCTCATTTTTGAACTTATCATCTTTAATCCTTTAACACAGAGCGTATCACAGACGACACGTTACGCGACAGTTTCCTATCGGCAAAATTCCCACGGTTTCTGAAAGCTAAGAAGTTGCACGCAAAATCTGGTGTTCATGTACAAGTACAGAGTTTTTGGTTTTTTTTCTCCATTTTAAATAGTGAATTCAGTATTTTAACATGCAGTAAATTGTAAATAATTGACAGATATTGAAAGTTATTCTGGAAAACTGGGCAAAAGCACTTACTCACAGGACATTTTGGCTTATGGTTAAAATAAGCAAAAAAAAAAAGAGGCTTAGGTGTTAAAGGGTTAAAAGTATTGTTATTTTATCATCCTGTCATATAATGTCTGAATGATTACTTTTATTTCCTATAAATGATTGATGAACTAAGGGTTAGTTTTTAATGTAGACAAACCTTTCTGCAGAAGTTCCGTTTCTCCTTTCTCCACCATACCAACCATGACGTCGTGAATGCGAGGAAGTTGTTTGTAACGCCTCTGACACTCCAACACTGCCTCTAGGGCTCCGGGCAGGTCCTGACTGCAGGTATGCAGACACACACAAGGAGCGAGAGAGGGAGAGCAAGTTAGATGTCAGGTCTCTCCAATCAGTCATGTAACAGATTGTCTTGGCAGAGAATAGAGTATATCGTGGGTGTTAACCCTGTGACCTCCCATTCAAGCACCGTGACCCGCAGCAACAATATGGGCCTTTGAAATCATGACAGCACATCTATGGGTGACGAGGCCTTTTAACCCCAATACATCATTTTCACAATCAGATTCACTCGCGCACACCTGTCTGCGAGTGGCTAATGTCTCTCTGGACACGCTTTGGAGCAACGCAACAGATAAAAGGACTCAAGTGATCTTTACCCTCAGCTCCCTTTACGTCTCCCAAATTCTCTACTGCTCTTTCTCCTCCTTTGTCCTCTTCAACTCCCTTTAACCCCTCATTTCCTATTCTCTCAGTTTCATTTTCTACTCATGCTTCTCTCTCTTCCCTTTCTTCTGTCTCTTTTTCCCACCTCAACATTTTCCTTTTGATTCCATGCTGTCAGCTTTCACTCCCCTCTGACGACCTTGCCCCCAGCTGAGCAATTTAGCAGAAATATGGCAACAACATTAGGGCCCCCCACCACCAACATCATGAGCTTGTCTCATGTCATCCTTCTCTTGCTTGGTCTATCCTGCTATCCCTTCCCTCACACGTCCCATCCCTCCTGTGCAGATGAACAAACAAACAGCTCATAGAGAGGATGCGTGTGCCTGATGGAGTGATAACAAGGGAAGTACAGAAACAGAGATGGGGAAAAGAAGCAAAAGAACAAGCAACTGAGAGAAGGGGGAGGAAGAGAGACCACTTCAATCCCCTCTATTGTGACAGCGCTGCCATCAATCTGTTGATTGGGTAATTACCATGTCAATCACACAGAGGTCAAAGCAGATAGGGCACTCATGGGGGAGGCAGGGGGCAGAGCAAGTGAGCCAGAAAAATGTAGAGACTGCCCAAGGCAGAGACAGACTGCGAGCGAACAGGTATAATTTCTGAAGTGTTTTCTCCTCTAATCAATTAAGGAAGCGGATAAGTGAAATATGCTCCACATAAGACCAACAAAGTTTTTTTTAAAAACAGGAAATGGTATGACCTTGAGAGTTTTAGAGATGGAGAGAGAAGGGATGGAGTGATTAGGGTTGAAAGGTAAAGAGGTCTGCTAATTAAAATGAAGAGAGTCAACATTATTCAGCAATGCCAGTCAAGAGGCTGTTCAGCTGCAGAGCCGTCTGATTGAACGACGAAGAGGAGAGACTAAGAGAGATCTGAAAATGAGAGACAGACTAGGACTGAGGGGGAATGCGTGGGTACTCAATTTATACCAAAAATGAGACATGGTAAGAAAAAAAAAAAAAAAAAGATTAATTGACCTGAATGTGATTTATATGTTCTGTTGTGGTAAGATGGCCTTTTATACAGTAGACATTTCTCCACGTTGGAGCAGAATCATGTTGGTAGATGTGGATCAAAACACCTCCTCCAAATTTTATCATCCCTTCAATCTGTCCACCTCATTCACTCCTCCATCAAGCTCCTCCACACCTACTTATAATCCCTCCTTCCTAATGAGACATCTTACAAAAAACACCCCATCACTCTTGCCAAAAAAGGGCCTGGCATTGCAATTACACTCCCCCCTTCCCCACCCGCTCGCCAATCCACCCCAAAAAAAAAGCTATGGATGTCGAAAGATGGATAATTTCCCCTAGGTACAATTTAACTGTCACTTTGCATTGCCATTTACTGTGGCGCACAGCCCTGTTAATGTCCCCAACTTTGCATGTCAGCCACTTTCCAGCCAATTAAGCCCTGAAAAAATAACGAGCGCTTTGCTCAGTGGAAACCTCAAGGATTAGACAAGGAAGCTCATTTTGGCTCATCTCCCTCCCACTTTCTTTTTCTCCCTCTTCGTCCACTTATTTTGTTCATAGGAGATTGGCAGACCTGTTATCAAGGCACCGTCCTAGAGGTGGGGGAAGGAAAAGGGATCCGTGTGTCTCAAAACGCAAATCAGACCACGATCGTGATATCACTAGCCTGCTGTTACACATGCTGAGGAATGGCTACTGGTTTACACCAGTGCCCACACCGTGTGAGGACAGTGTAACAAACAGACAACACAATATTTTACATACTGTATTACTTCATGAAGTAGATGTTACCATTTACACATACACCAGATACAAGTAGAGGGAATCACAGGGTATCTCACGATACAATACCTGGTCCACGATACCAATAATATCATAATACAACGGTACTGTGATAATCAGGATATTACAAGACAATCACATACTGATACATCACGCCATCTGTTTGAATGAAACATGTCCGTAAAAAGGTAAAAGGGTTAGGGATGGGGTATTTACTGTGCATGGACACGTACTGAGTGGTGTATGCCTATCACGCTTGTTGTGAAAACAGGCATATGGTGCATGTATATCAGTTAGTTTGGTAGGAAGATAGACAGGGACACCCCAGCCTAGTTAGGATTGGTATTAAGAGGGTTACATGACACCGATTTTTTCCCCAGAATCCCTTTCACATTTTATGTATGGCTATTAGAACATGAAGAGGCTTTCCTTCCAACCCTTACAAGATAAGATGAAAAATCTTGTTTTCATTTTCTACATTTTTCAGTGTTCTACTTTTCTTCTGTCTTTCACCACATGCTGCTTTCTTTTATCCACTAAAACTTTACGTTTTCAATGCACAATGCAATATTGTATGGAAGAGCAGAGGAGGTATTGTTTCTCTGAGTTATCTTTCCTCCTCCTATTCTGTTGACACTATTGCAGTGGTATATACACATTCTCAACACATGTCCTGCCACTTCTTTATTTTGGTAGGCTCATTAGCATTTCTTGTCACTAATCACTTCCATAAGGATGTGGCAAATCAAGCTAACTACTAATAGTAGTAGTTCAAGAAGTACTGAGCGGACGGGCATGAAGGCTAACGGGGCGGTGCATATGACGGGCTGTCATGGGCTAATCTGCCAGAGAAGTGTTCATTAAGTCATTAGTGCTGACGCAGCGATGAGATGGGTGCAGGCGGCAATGATGTCTGCTTTGTCCCCATCTATCGTTTCCCCTCTGTCCCTCCTCCTCCCAACTGTCTATGTGACTGCTGACTGACGGAATGAATAAGTGAAGATGAAAGGATGAAATAAGAAGAAAAAAAAGGAAAGTCTAGTGTACTCAGCCTGGCTTGGCTTAACCACCAAATTTGTTAAATCTGCCATATGTTCTTAAACAAGTCACATAATTTATGTACCTTTATGTGCGAGTATGGGAAATGAGGGAGATTTCAAAACCATTCAGGGCCGTTAGAGCTGAGCCACTCTATGTGGTCACTATCAGATGTGGTCACATCTAAACTCTGTTTAGTCAAAGCCTGCCAAAGAGGAGGAAAAACTTCAAGAACTATGCTGTATTTATTGTTCACAGTATCTATACGCAATTCATAACCAATTTTCAGGTAAGTTGGACCACAGCCTTTAAAAAAATAAATAATTGTACTAGCAACACAAGGTAGACTGTGGAATAAAACCAGCAGCTAGTTTGTTTATTTTTATTTATTAGTGTGTGTTCACTGTTGTATCATTTGGAAGAAACTACTGGCACTTGATTTGTGAACAGGGCTGCGCTAAGCAGGTGTGTGTATATGTTTTGCCTGCTGTTGATGACCCTGAAGTAAATTAGCCTGCTAGTCTCACAGAGGCAGTGATTAACGATTGAACCTGGAAACTGTTTCTGTCAGAAACCAGACTTACAACAAAACAAGCAGCGGCAGGGGAGCACCAGAGTGTGTGCCAACATTTGAGCTTGTGTGTGTGTGTTTACACAAGATTCATTTGCAGATGTCTACCTCTGCCGCAGCATGTATACTACAGCTATACAGTGTGTATGAAAGCATGTGCAGGGCATGTTTGTAGAGTGGTGGGCCCCTAACGGCGCACTGCGTGCCTGTGTTAAATCCATCAATTAGTGCTCTGTACATAATTAACATGCTAATGAGTTGATGTACTTAAAAGCTGCTCTGACAAACAGGATTGAATAATGTGTGCACACACGCTCACACACACACACTAAAAAAAAAAGACAAATTCGCACTGAAATGAGCTGTGGGGTGGGGCAAATACCAGCGACCCCATAGCCAATGTTTGGTTATGCTAATTTGCATATTTGTAATATTGGAAGGAGCATCAATGGCTATCTCTCTCTCGCTCTCAGTGGGTGTTTCAGAAGATCAGGGGTGGGGGTTTATGGGAGAGGTTGCAGCTGGTGAATCCTCAAACAAATAAAACCTGGCTCTAGCAATGTACACAAACACACACACACACACACACACACACATAAATGAGCAATTTCCACATCCTCTCTCTGTCTGAATTGCTGACCCAGAATGTAACCTCGGCTATGATCATAGGGGGGGGATGAGTGACTCATTGCGAGACACATATATACAAACACACCTGGCAACAGGACTTGGCAGATAAAGGCAAAAAAAAATGTGATACACAAAAGTGAGCTTGTTGGCTGGTTAGTGATGAAGTTCAGATTTAAAAATGATAAAATGATAGAAAGACACATGTCAACATTTTTCAGTCAGTCATAAGCACGTGTTTGCCTAACTGTGTGTGATTGAAAAAGCCCTTTACATGTGATTCGTAAAACATACCTCTCCATGTAGGCTGAAATTAGTGGCGAACAGAGATTGGCAGAGGGTGGGGCCAGACCCAGGGTAAAGATGGCGTCTTGCAGCCGCTGGATGATGGGGGCACCACCATTGGGCACTAAACTGTTGAGTGCGAAGAACAGCAGGGATACGTGTGAATCATCTAGTACCACATCCTTCTCCTTCATCTCCTTCAGGATGTCCACTGCCTCTGTGATTGAGAGGGAGAGAGAGACAGAGAGAAATAAAGTAGTGCTTATGGGGATTTAGAGGTTAAGACAAAAAGATGAATGGAAAAATCAAAAGACATAGAGAAAGGGAGATAATGCAGAGAGGAAGCAAGAGGTGGGCAGATCTTGGCTTGGAAAAGAGTAGGGTGTGTGAATATGATAAAAAGCCCCTTTAGCTAATTCCATGTGGGGAAAACAAACCCATATTAAAACAACATTTTGCACCCAGCGGGGATGCAATTCCAACCCCGTATAATGCCAACTCTGTGCTAATTGCTACTTGCGGTTTTCTAAACGAGACTACAATTACCAGACCTCTACAATGGAGGCCGGCTTTTTGCCGTGGCCATGTGGAAAGCACTTGGGGTGCTAAATTATAGGTATGTGGCAACAAGGCCCTCAGTGGCCCCAGTGAGACCCTGGTAAGCGGGCTGAGGGGTGGATCAGTTTGGTCAAGTCCAGTTGGTAATGGAGGGCTTTTACTGGGCCATGTGCCCATCTGGCCAACACTGGGGGCTAAATGGTGAACAGTGTGTGTGTGAGTGTGTGTCAGCGTAAGGTAATTAAGATGTGTTCACTGTCTATTTATACAGCTACTAATGGCCTGACAGCGATACAGACACTCTCCACCACAGATACTAATATATACAGTATAGCAATTAGAAAAGGTAAGATGAAGAGAGACAGAAAACATTTGAAAAGCACGTATTAAGCCAATCCTACAATTGCAAGCAATACTGCCACCAGTTGTTTAAACATCACTCAAGAAAAACTGACACAAAAGTCGAAAAGCAAATTAAGTGAGTGGATGTGGGTCTTTGGCATCTACATTTCAGTCTGTATCTCCAATTGTTATGGCAATGAGAAGCAGACGATGAGAAGAGGAAGGAGCTTGTATGGTGCCAAAGGTGTGATGATATGAGTGAAGAAGATGGAACAGGAAAAAGCTTAAACTTAGTGGTAAGGAACACATCTTAAAGGGCTATAACACTCTGGAAAGGCAGGCTCCTACTCCCTTTTCTCTTTATTATGCTGTAATTTACTGAAGTTAAAACTGCAGGAGTGGCCAACTTGTTTATGCTGCATGCTTTTCTGCTATTGAAGAGATATAATCCTGTTTGTAAAGTCTCTGAACTTCTATATGGTCAGGGCAGAGTCAAGTGTAACGAAATGAAAAAAATAAATCTGCTAATTTTACACTGCATTATTTTTCAAATAATGGTTGAAAGACATTGAACAGTAACAGGAAAAAAGAAATAAACTAAAGTGGCAATACAAAAAAGTATCTTGGGTTATTTTTTTAACAAAAGCACATACAGTTTACACATGGAAGCATCAATAACAACTACAATGTAATGTATGAACATACCAGATAAGGTGCAGCTAATTCTCACTGTCTGACCATCTTTCTCTCTCTCCACACTAGCCCCTGTTCTATACATACCTTTTCCTCTCCATCAGTCTCTGACAGACCCACTAATCACTGAGACCACTGGCTTGGAGATGATCTGCCCAAATGGAACCACACTTGCTAACATCCCCACATCCAACATCCAAACCTCCCCCCAATTCTCCCTCCATCTTTCCTTTTATCCATCCATTTAGCCAGTATGCATATCCATCAGCTCAGACGAGCATCATGGCCAGCGCAGCATGCCAGAACCCCACCCCCCACCCACACCACACACACACACACACACGAGGCAGAAAGGCTAGGTAAACAAACATCACACAGCCCAGTGGTTCATCTAATGTTCGATGACTTGACTGCTAGTGATGTCTCCCAAAAGACACACATATACACACATAGGCCCTGACAAAGTCTGTAATTATACAAAAAAGGTTGTTAAGAGATAAACACATACAAGCATATTACCTTAAACCAGATCATGAAGCCAGAATAAGTTGTGTTTACCAAGTGGGAGACAGATGAAGGCAGAGATGCAAAGAGGAGAGGTGAATTTAAAACTACAGAAGGTAATTTCTGGAGAAAAATGCAGGATGATAGCTGCCTTCTGCCCTGAGGCATGCTTTGGTATGAATGAGATATGATGAGTTGAAGTTTCTTACTGGATGAATTTTTAGAAAGAAGTTGAAAATTAGTGTAATATGAGGAACTGGTGCTCTGTGTCCCTTTCAGAGCACCAGTGTGTGACAAGCTGACATGCTTGTGTCAATTAGTGAATACATTTCCGTCCATTTTCTACCGCTTTATCCTCCACAGGAGGGTCGCGGGGGGGTGCTGTGCCAATCTCAGCTGACATAGGGCGATAGGCGGGGGAAAACCCTGGACAGTTCACCAGTCCATCGCAGGGCCACTTATAGAGACAAACAACCATTCGACCATTCACTCTCACGGTCAATTTAAGAGTGTCTAATTTACCAAATCCCTATATTGCAGGAGAACCCGGAGAAAGCCCTCACTGTCTTTTAGTAAGACTTGCTAACTCATTGTGTTGCACACTCACTCACATACGGTCGTTATTCTAGCCTAGTGGTTACTCACTGTCATTCTCACTCTTGTTGGGTGAAGTCAAACACAAATGTAAAAGTGAAAAACATTAACACCTTACAGCCACTGTTACACATTCACACTAAAGGAGAAAACATTATAGAGGGAGGATGGAGGGAGTAAAAAAGGACTCAAGGAATACAATCAATGTCCTAAATGTCCTAATGTCCTAAATGAGCTGAATATTCACCGTCACTGCAAGTGTGTTTATCCGTGCGCAGTCTAATCTGCTGATATGAATCAGCTATGTGTGGCACCTGCAGTAAGTGATGGTATAGCAATGGCACCTCCTGATACAGAGCAGTTCCATTAAAAAGACTATCACTGACGCACCTTCAAAACTTCTCACTGTAAAGTGAAGTAGGTCTGGACAAACATGATCATTATTATTATTTTAGGAGGATTATCGCAGGAGAAGAAGTGATGTTAGGGAACGATGTAAGAATAAAGCAAGAGAAAAGGTAAAAAGAAGTCACAGGGATGAAATGCAGTAAAAACAAAGTTGACTGGTAGGGCAAAAACAACAAACCCATTAGAGAGGGCGAGAAATAAAGTAAGATGCCAGGAATCATGATCTTCAGCTGGGCCTGGTGTGCACTGAAAGCCAGGCGGACCAGCGTCTGGGTGTGGACAAGCTAACATCAAGGTTAGCCATGTGTGCTCATGTGGATGACAAGCATCCCTTCCATATGCACACTGTGGCTAATGGCAAACGCGTTAGTTCTACACACACCCCAATACACACACACACAGATGGACATACCAACCACCAAATGCCTTTTTGCTTGAATTCACATGCAAATGTGTGTGTTGATGCGTGTGTGTGTGTCTACGGGTGTGTGTGACGAATGCTCAAGCACTTCGGCAGACATGATCTGCCATTAGCATCAAGGCGGATTTCAATAATTCTGGAAAAATACACAGAGTCCTGTAATTTTCCCCCTGTCTCATTTCACATTGTTGTGGATGTGTTAGGGGTGGGGCTGTGGCGGTGGCAGTTGAGAGAATGACACGCTTGGAGACAGAACAGGGGAGCAAGGGTCAGATAAGAGAGACAGACACTAAGACAGAGAGGGGGAAAGAACGAAGGAAGGGGAGGAGATAGGAGAGGAGAGAAGAGAAGAGGAAAGACAAGGGAAACATTTGCCTGTCATTGTGTGCAAAAAGCTGAGCTGTAAAACTGATGGTAATTGGGTCTTCAATGGGCTGAAGGAAACCCACCGTAGCATTCAAGAATTGGCTGGCTAATGTGGGTTGAAGGAGGGAGAAAGACGGATTGTGACAGAGTTGGTGACACAGACGGAGAGAGAGGGGGAGACACCTTTTGATCATTTTTGATCCAGCCTACTGTCAGAGGCAAAATCAGTGAGGAACATTAATAGACTAAATCAATAGACACAATTCAGGACCTTTCTAATAATCACAGTATTAGTTTTCAGTCCTTAAAGCAAAATGATATATGTAGGTGTTGGGAGAGTTCAGATAGAAAAGCCATTACAGCTTAATTCATTTGGCATTCAGGTAAATTTTTACCAGTTAGTCAGAAATGTACAGTACTATGAAAACTGTAAAACCACTTCCCAGTTTAATTGTTGTGGCTGATCATTGTCTACAGGGTCGATGACTGCTAATAAAAAGGCAACTTAAACTAATAATGAAAATAATTCAGTCATGGTTTTAATCCTGGTTGGACTGAGGGCTATTCTGTGTCAAGTTTTCATGTTCTGTGGGAACTTCAGCTTCCTCTCACAGTCCAAAGACAAAGATTGGGTTAGGATACACTGGAGGCTCTAAATTTACAGTTGGTGTGAATGTAAGAGTAAATGGCCATTTGTCTCTGTATGATGACCCTGTGGTGGAATCTGTAATTTGTATTTTATCATTTGTAATCATTGAAAGATCGATTTAAAAAGAGGGCAAAGTAAAACATTCAAAAGTGTAACTATCATAACATTGTCACTGGGCTTCATACGTATTTTTTTTTCTACCTCTATTTGTTTTGTTTCTGGCAAGTTTGTAACACAAAAAAGGACAAAACAGAGAGGACAGACCAACCCACTGGCAATGAGAATGGTGTTAGCGGGTACCACCATGTTCATAAATCCTGGATATACCCACTAATGTTAGTGAGGAAGAGGCTATAGAGTGACTTACCCTCCACTCTGCCATTTTTGGCGAGTGCCTTGATCAGTGCAATGTATTTACTGGCATCCAGCACAGCTGATGGGTCCATTCGACTCCTACAAAGAGAGAGACAGACAGTTTAGATTAGAATAATGTATTCCACTTATACCAACCAACTCATCAACCCGATACTGAAACCAGGTAGTGAAAGAAACAAGGGGGAAGGAGGAGAGTTTTCTAGGTTCTAGCCAGACAACGAGTGGGGCTGGTCCCTGCATAAATGTCTCCCCTAATACCACTCAAGTTAAACTTTAATGGCCTACTTGAGGTCACAGCACTACTGTGTGTGTGGAGTGTTTAGCCTCCTTTCCACCAAGCCTTACAGTGCAGTTCAGTTCGCCCAGGTGCAGTTTTGAAAGGTAAACCTTGAAGTGGATTGCGTTTCCACCACAGGGTGTAAGGCCCGGATGGTGACAGCTGCATCGATCTGTCAATTTTGTATATTAAAGAGATGGTACAATTTGTGTTTTTCCCTAATGTTGCATGGAAGTGACGATTCTCTGTTAATCATTAACATACTGCAGTGTGTCCAGGGATGCAAAGGGGTGGAAGAATTCCTGGTAAATTTCCAGAAACTTTCCACGGGATTGGACATTGTTTGAGCTATTCCAAATTGAAAACTTCACATAGGAATATATTTTATATTTTTTGCAACCCTAAGTTAAAGTACCCTTCTCAACCTTTGACAAGTAAACTGAAACTGCTAAACGTACAGAACTGACCCAAACTGTTATGCTTGGTGGAAATGGAGCTAGTGTGTGTGTGTGTGTGTGTGTGTGTGTATCCGACTCCACTCACAGTTCCCGCTTTAGGTGGAGCGCCTCCTCCATATTGTCATGGCGACAGCACTGGTTGATAAGGATGGCATAGCTGCTGACTGTCATCTGATCCTCATGCTGCTGTTTCAGCTCAAGGGCACGCTGCAAGTTCTGATCAGACAACAAAACATCCCATCTCAATAGTAACCACTAAAACAAAACAACCCTTTTCATTAAGAGGATGCTTTGTGAGTTTTCCAAACCAGTCCTACCTCCTCAGCGCAGAGAGCATGGATGGTCTGTTTGAGGGTTATACTGAATGGTTTGTTCTCTGCTTTCAGATCAGCCATTTTTTTCTCAATTCCCTGATGGAGCCAGAGATAATCAAACACATTCTGTCAATTATTAATTACGACAACGACCTGAGTTCAACATAATGAGCAAATGAGTAAACAGTTTTTCAGAGTATCTCCACTCTACTTACATTCCCATTTGGATAGGCTGACAAAGAGCCAGTGTACAGTCTCTCTTTGGGGTCCACCAGAGTGATCACATCCTAAAACACAAGTACATACACCGTCAGTGTGTTGTATTAAGCCGTTGTCTGTGTGGTTAGTCAAACAGACAAAATCACCAGACTGATACAATTATATATCTGAAAGTTGTACTTCAAATCAATAGTGCTGAAAGAAAAGACAGGAGGTCCAGCTCTGTACCTTGATGAGCTCCGGGACATGGTAAGACTCCAAAAGGTTTCGGATACCTTTGAAGATATTGAATGGAATGATTATATTCTGTAGGGAAGAAACAAAACGAAAAATATCAGCACCAAAACATCAATCATCCCTGAGAACAATTGCAGCTGAACCTGTTGAATTTTGTGAAGAAAGGTCTAAACCTGAGTTAAAGTGTAAACAGCAGCTGAACAAAATGAACACAAGTAATAACGTTTAGGTTTTGGGTTAGGGTTCTTTTTTTGTGTTACTTTTTTTATTTAGAAAAATACAATTCTAAAATGTTATTTTAGCAAATTTCAATTAAAAACAATCACAGCAGTTCACAATTGCTTTGGTCCCTTGTCAGTTATTTATCCTTTGTTTGAGCCCCCTCTTGAGGGGGAAGGGTGGACGAAGAAGGGTGTAGTGATTTTGTCCATAATGCCAAAGATTTTTACTTTACAAGGATTACAAAGAAATCAGGGTACTTTATGATAAAATTAATGGAAATAATGCTGTATTTCAACAGGAGAACATATAAGGAAAAGGTTTGGATGGCAGCTATTGCCGATATGCAAATACCTAAACATTTAACTGATGAGTTGTTTTTGAAATTTGATCCACCATAATTTGAAGGTGATACCTAGACGTATGGAAGATTATGATCAGCATGTGCATCCGTTTCCTTTTGATACAGACAGCATTTGAGCATTACTGACAATGTGGAGTCTGCGTAATCAAATACAAACACACAAACTCCTATTGTGCTCACAGTGATCCTTAAAGGCTGAGAATTTCACTGTGGAAATGTCAATTGAATTTTCATGTGTTTTCAGGACCTTTTTTGGCCCACAGTTTCCTGGTCCAGTGTGGAACCTTTTTGCAGTCACTGAAGTTGTTGAATCAGACTTCAAACAACCAGTTAAGATGTGACCTTTCACCAAACGGTATTGAACATGATCTCATCTTCCACAACATGTCTGGATGTCCCAACACAACCTCCAATCTTTAGCAACAGAGCACAAGGAGGAGGTTGTGTGTGTGTGTGTGTGTGTGTGTGTGTGTACTGTGAATAATCCAAGACTGATTACACAGTGCAAATAATCTCAGATCACAGCATGTAAGCTCCTTTAAAGTAGGAAGGTTATGAATTAACTGGATATGAAATAGTGGTGTATGAATGTACAGTGTGGGTGTGTCTGTCTGTCTTATCTTTGTGTGTGTGTGTGTGTGTGTGTGTGTATATTTACCCGAGTGTGAAGCTGATTTAGGTATTTCCGCAGTACATCTTCACATGCCTGTACCTCCTGCTGGGTCATGGCGTCGAAGAGATGATACAAAAAGAAGGCTGCCCCTTCTGTAGAGGATGGAAACGCACACACACATACACACAGTGAGCACTTGTCTTGGGAATAAATTTAATTTGCCACTGTGTCAGTCACTGGATCCATTTGTGTATTTATACCTTTTTCCTGTAACCTCGGCAGAGTGTGTTTGTGTCTCTTTTCTGCTGACAGAAGCCGTGTTCTGAATTCTGTGTGAGTGAATGTGCAACGGCTGGCACTGACAGCTTTCCCTTACTTCAACTTAGACACACAGACCGTCGCAGATATCGTCTAACGGGATGTGACATGGATAACAGTCTTCATCACTCCCACCAGCACACACCAGTTGCCGTACTGGGGACTCTCTCTGACACATACTCGCACAGAGCAACATTAACACTCTACACAGCACACACAACAGTGCTGTCAAGCACTGCTGCACACACAAACACGCACACTTGCACTACTCAGCGCTGTGTCAGCAGCCAGGCTCTATTTCCTCTGACAGAGAGAGACGCAGGTCTTTCACTCTCACACACCTCAACATAAAAACACACAGGCTTCATGACAAGAAGTGGACTGGTCAGAAGTCTGCCGTTAATGAAACCAAACATAAACACACACATAGAAGCAAGTCTTTTTCTGTCATAAGAATTATTCCAGGAGACGGGGACTGCAGAGGCTGCAATCTGCAAGTTAGATATGTGATGGATGCTTACACAGACATTTCACTCTCTTTCACACATACTCAACACACCACACTCCTTATATAAAAGGGACTCTGACACATGCATGTTCTCCGGTAACAGTGTGAATGTTTCCTTACCAGCAGGGTTGGAGTTTTCATTGGTGAAGCGTTCGTCTTTGTATAAAAGCTCTGTCAGCTAGAAAAAAAAATGTATGAATCAAAAACAAACTTAGACACAATACACACACCTCATGGAAAAAACTAGTAGTCCTAAAAAAAAATGAATTTTGTTGCAGCCTAATTTAGCAAACACTGGCCTAAACTAGCATCTCGAAGAATACATTTAAAAATGATGTATTCTGAATTTAGCTGAATGTCCACTATTAGTATTTATTTATTTACATGCTCACAGTGCCACATGGGGATTTAGGTTTGTGCAGCAGATGGCCATTGTCATGTTGTATATTCTCCCTGACTGTAAGTTTACAGCAGATGGTGATAAATTACCACAACAATTTAGCTAAAAAGGAATAAGGCATCACTTGGCAGCTGAAGAAAAGGCCACTGTAAATTCAGTTATTGGTATATTTAACAAAAACAAAACAAAAAAAGGCACTAAAATAGTTCTGCATAAAAAAAATGTGTATGTGTTGTTCCGATTCTTCTGAGAATAATGCAGTCAGGTTAAGGTCTTACCTTCACCATGTTCTCCACATCATCACACCTATAGGGGGCAGTAGAGGAAAAGACATGAGCACTCAGCGAACAGTACACGCATCACTTGCAGGTCAACAACACAAAGCAGTAACAATGAGAAATGTGCTCCTATAGGCGAAAGACACAGAATTATACTTATTATAAGTCCTAAAAGTACATCTAAAGAATCGCATTTACCACACACACATGCTTTCAAAATAATGTTGTGCTGCTCAATTATATATTTCTATAGTCATTTTGTAAGGAAAGGCTTGAAGAAACCCCACATGTTTTAATCTCATTTCTGTGCCATTTTCCCATGAATATTCAATCTAAGATCAAATGCTGTCAAATCAAAAAAGATGAAACATCCCTAATCTATATTCTCTTCATTGCCAGTTGCTTTTCTGTTGATTAACAGGAAACTTACATTTAATTAATTAATTAATCATTTTTAATAGCATCTACTTTTAACATTTTCCCCACAATTTCAAATCCAAAACCACTGGCCTATCAGAATTTCTCAAATATAACAAATTATTGACTGACAATATTTAGATAAGTAAATTAACTGAACTAACAGCACACGGGATATCGACTGATAATTACAATGCATTTAGGATTGTCCCAATTCTTATTATTTTTAAACAATTAATCTAGCCATTGCCAATTTTTGCCAAGTGTTTGACTAATTTAAGAACAACTTTTGGATTAGTCTACCTATTGGCAATCATTTCCCTTGTACTTTTTTATGAGACGGAACAGAAGGAACATTGTAGAATAATATACAGCATGTGAGAGCAACAGATTTCCCAGTTTGACAGACATCAGCACAAAAGCCTCAGAGACACAATCTCACACACAAAGACATGCACGCACGCACACACACACTGGCTAAATGATGACAATGTGTGACATTTCTGGTGTTGTCAGCTAGTTGGTTTGGATGAGGAGAGAGGGGGAGAGGAGAGGAGAAGAAGAGGTCTTTAATGATTAAATTATCCCCTGACCTTGTCTTTGACGGGGGCAGGTCCCGCATTGCAATGACAGGGCAATATCTCTCTCTTTCTCTCAGCCTCACTCATACTCCCCCCACACACACACACACACACACCCCCATACACACACAGTTCCCAAGTGACAAGCCCAATTATGACCCTGTCAGGCAACCTAACTGTCAGAAGAGTGTGTTTGGGTGTGTAAATGCAATAAGAGCAAGGCAAATGGGGGAGAATGAGTAGATTCAGCCATAAAAAGACAGAATCAAGTAGTGGATTTAACTGAATCAAACCAAACACACAATGCATGTACATTTTTGGAAGTCTACTTTCATCTTTGCTTATATTATTTCAATTTCTTTTCATTAACTTGAACTAATAACAATAAACCTCTGCTTTAAAGACAAGGATGTTCAAAGGGACAATTCATGTATGACGTGTTAATAAAAAAAAGGATCAGATCATTTTTTTAAAGAATACATTGCATTTATGGTCATTTGGTAATTAACCATTCGGTTAAAAAGGAGATTTTGACTGAATGTAGGGTATAAAGTTGAGGTCAGTTGGACAAGTTTTGGATGTTGACAGTGAAAGAAATGACTTTGTTCCCTGCAGAAAATACTGCATCTTTCTCTTTGACTCACTCCCAGCTTCGCTCAGAGGCTGAGTGAGTGTTTTTGAGAGGCTGTGTGGTGTTAAACTGTAAATATTCATAAACACACACTTCAACAAAAGCCAAACGGGACCATGGTCCTAAGGCAAACTGTGTATGTGTGCTGTCTGGGTATAAGGGGCAGTGGTGGGCATCTGCTTATTTACATATCACCCACAGTGCTTTGGGGTGAGGGCTAAGGGATGCCAGCCTCCATATGCATGAGGCACTTGTGTGTGTGTGTGTGTGTGTGCGTGCGTGCATGTATGCGAGCGATGTAGTGTTTTTCCCTGCAGCTGGCCATACACATAGGCACAGTGTGATATGCTGCACATGTCATATTCATAACATATGCCACAGTGACCTCTAATCATGCTAAAGGCCCTAAATAGCCGGTCAGGAGAATTGAGTCAAATTACGGGGAAATGTGGAATATCGAATCACATTATGACACAAGCAGACGACACACTAACTGACTCACTTTCTGAAGCCCTGGATGAGGCTGCTGCGGAAACTATTATGATCCAAAGAGGAAACGGACGGATCAGACACTGAAAAATAAAAACAGACACATTACCGGCAAAGAAAAAGACAAAAAGTGCATATGAGTTTAAGACATGCATACCACAAAATAAACAGCTTTAAAACAGAGGATTTGGTTTTACACTGAATGTATTATTTATGACATCACAGATTTTGAATAGGATTCTGATAGCTCAGGGAAAGAAGCTGTTCTTTAGTTTGTCTAAACCACTTCCCTGATTCTCACTTTTTCCCAGTTTCAAATTGATTACTGCTAAGACAAAACCAGAAAAAAAGAAAATAAATACATTTTGGAGATTTCCAGGGGTGCACTCAATTGCCTGTCTCAATAATTCTTTTAATTATTTTTTAGATTTGGTATGAGGGACATTGATGGAAGTTTCTAAAATGTCTAGTGTGCAAGGTCATAGCTTTATATTATTTGTGTGCAGAAATCCAAAAAAGTTGAATGTTTTTAATTTAAAATTATAAAAGGAAAGCAACAAATTCTTTAAATTTAAGAAGCCGAAAGCAGCAAAGGTCTGGCTTTTTTTTAATACATTTCTTGAAGGACGCTTTTATAGGGTGCACTGAGTATGTGGGAATTGCATTGCAAAGAGAAATACTTGTATATGAACTTTACAAAAAACCCACTGAAGATCTTTCCTTCATGAGTGGTGGAAAGAATTATTTGGGGACACTGTGAAAGCAATAAAGAGGAGATGGAGTGATGTATGTGAAAACCACCGTTGGTGTTTGAGACTTAAACGAGATGAAAAAGAAAACAAGAGTAATCATCCATTATTTAATCGTCTCCTTGATCTCATCCCTCGGTCAGTTGAGGCAGCTCCCAAGCTCTCTCTTTACATATTTACACAGACAAATCTTTTAGAAGGCCTGGTGAGCACTGAGGAGGAAGTGGGAAAATGTATGAAGTACAACTTGCAAGGAGTGTACAGTACAGTGTATTTGAAGAGAGCGAGAGCGAGAGCGAGAGAGAGAGAGAGAGAGAGAGAGAGAGAGAGAGAGAGAGAGAGAGAGATAAGTGTGTGTGTGTGTGTATTTTTTACTTACAAAGGGTGTAGAGTTTGGCCAAGTTGCCCACCGCCAAGGAGCGAACCTCAAAAGTCAATAAATTCACAGAGTCCAGAGAGATGCCTGCATCCTAAACAGAAAGAATCAGACTTTTGTCAGCAAAAGCTTTCACATTAAAATAATAAATATACACACACAATTTATTGATTACCATGAGGGCCTGTCGAGATGCCTCCAAGTTGGGGTAGAAGGGAAGAATGTACTGGGATAAAGACTCAGCATCGGGAGACACACCAAGCTCATGCATGCCCTTCAGCACCTCCATCATGCCTACAACATAAACAGCATGTAGTTAATGTCCATATTTCTGCCCTTTGAAAGCTGCATAATTTGTTTTGGTTATATTGTGTCAACAGCAAAACCAAAGAAAATGTATCAAGAGATCAGTGGTAAAAAAAACACAAAAGTTTAATTTCATCATAATGTTAGGTTTTCTGATTAACCAACTAAATGTTTAGTCATAACTCTCCACAATGAGCTGTGTGAAGTCGAGGTGATGGAATAAATATCTAAGCCATTTGGTGTAATAGTTTTGTATAAGATTAATAAACATTGAGGGGAAACAACTGTTTGGGAAAATTTGTTTGGCCATTTAAACCAAGTCACACGCTGCACAGATTTGCACACTTTGCTCCATTCACTCTCACGTACAAGCCCGAAGCCATGCAGGCACTCTTTAAATATGGGTCGACAAAAATGTCGCTGGCACACACTTTCTCTCGCCCCTTCAGTTAAACCTCTGGGTCACACACACAAACACACACACTCAACAATATGCTAATGGATGTTTACCTCTCCAACTTTGACTGGTGGTTACATGCTCATAAACATGTAGCAGGACTAAAGTGGACTCTTGCACTACCATCATGCTGCTATCCAGCAGAGCCCTGTGGTGTGGCCCAAGGGAAGGAGGCCAAAACAGCCACGTACATATAGAAGTGCCACACGCACACACACACACATAGAAAATGCCTGCAGGGAGTGACTGCACACATGGAGAAGGCACTGCTGCACTTTGCATACATGTCTGGGAGTGTGTCCACAAAAAGGACATGGGCCTAAATGAATGAATACATGCATCGTCATGCGTGTGCATGTTTATTCTTTGAGCATGTTGCCATGTGGTATAAGGACACAAATATCAATACATGCATAAGCTATTATGGTCTGCACCTAGTGTAGCAATACACCTTGTTCCCATGTGAACTTTAGTAAACTACCATTAAGTGCGTCCTTGTGTTGAAACACCTGACGGATGCAGTGTTTCCTCTACGCAGAGGTTGTGACACACACACACACACACACACACATCTACATTCTCCTGGGACGTATGTGTTCACCTGGCAGCCTCTCTTCAGCTGAATTAAAGATGAGTTTGAGGCTTTTATATGCCATTAAAACTTGAGGCCAGGGTGCATTATGCCAGGTGGAGCTACCTGAACCACTTCATCCATCCAGTCAGCCTTTCCCTCCATACAGATCACTCATTCATCTGCCCCTCTCACTATCCATCTAGCCGGCTTTCAAGAAAAACCTAACAGGGGATCTTCCTCTTCTTCTCAATGGAGAATCCATCCGGTCTGCTGTCCATGCATCCATTCTTATCCCCCTAATCACTTTCATGCACCCTTTTTTATGAAAGAAGAGAGGGAGCACCGACTTCCCTCTTGAATAATCCATATTCAATTTCACGGTGAGCCAGACAGTAAGAAAACAAGTGAATAGAGAGCAGGGCGTATAAATACATAAGCCTCTCCTCTCTCATGCTTTGCTGACTTCTGCATGTGAGCTTTCATGATAATCAGCACTTTTCTGTTGTCCATCAAGCATGTGTGTGGTTGTTTTTTGCAAGTCAAGTTTGTGACCAAGAGCTTTTAATCCAAGGCTGCATTCACTTAGTTTACACTCTTTATTTACAAGCTCGTAGCAACGTGACTACAAGACTTAGGCTAAGCAATAATCAGCCAGACTTATACTGACTTTCTGGGACAGATTTAAAGGGAAAAATAAATAAATAAAAATATATAAACAGTATATATAAATATGCTTTTCTGTCTCTGTACGATAAAGATGATGCTACCACCTGCAGCTGGTTTTAATAACTGAGCACAGAGAGTGGCTGTCTCAACGTGAAACAATCTAGTTGAGTCATTTTATTAACATGACAAACTCTCCCACAACATCTAAAAGGTATGAAAAAGGACATTGTGGTTCTACAATAAATAAATAAATAAATAACAAAAATACAGGAAAATGCAATCCAAAGAAATATGGTCTATATTGTATGTTGGGTATAATGTCTTTTTACAGTCCCAAGTCTTCACTCTGTTGTCTTTATACGGCAGTAACATGCTTTATTTCCCCCATCTGAACAATTTAGATTAAAAAAAATTGTGACAGAGGAGCTAAGAGTCTGACATCATCCAGAGGAAAAGTGTTGAGTGAACCACTCGTTCTCTCCTCCTATCTTTGGACATGAGTACCTGTAACCTGTGTCTATCCATCTCTCAATGTCTTTGATTCTGTAAAGGTGGACCTGTTTTGGCTGTGAGGCAATGACAGGTTGTTTTTTATAAAGAAACAGGAGCAAATATAAGAAAATGTCCAGTAGTAAATGAAAGGGTGAATTCCAAATTGCTGTGTTGGTGCTACTTCATTGCTGTCCACTCCGTTTGAAAGACAGAGCTGCATTAAAGGCAGCATGAAAAAGTCAGATAGAGTGAGGTGAAGGAGGGTAAGCAGACTAGACAAGGAAGCCTTTGCATCTCTCTTCACCTAAACACACAGTGCTAGAAACACTCTCAGTCTCCCCTCCCTGTTTTTCTTGCTCTGCCTTGTCAGAAGTGATAAGAGGGTGCTACGTCGCGAGAACTGACAAGCGGTAACTCGCTGGCGGCAGGTGGGAAGTTTGGTCCAGCATATGCTTCTGCTAAACCCACCAAATCCACACCTCATCAAAATGCAAAGGGATTATTTTTTTCATCCTACTCTCCTTATTCCTCCTCACCCCAACCCCCCTCCAATTCCAAGGCTCTGGCCTCTCTGCCTGCTAGTGACACCTGTGGACAAAAAGTGACACAGCCTTTAATATTTCATGGGACGTGAACAGTGGGGCGCGTAATCCAAAGTGAATTCCCTCAGAGCGCTTGCATTTACATGAAATCAAGTCACTCTGCATCAGTCACATCACCTGCACTGCCACCCCCACCCCACCCCCCACCACACACAAACACAGACACACATGTCCAGCAGCCAATGAGTGTCGAACGCAAAAGCGAGAGAGAGGGGTAAAAAAGAAACTGCATCATTTATGGAGTGTTGAGGCCAACACCATCCACAAACAAGCGTGTGAATAGATTAGAGAAATGTCTCTCCTTTCTTGCTTTCTGTCCACACTGTGATAAGTAAATGAAAGCTCTCTGATGTGTCCGTGTGGTTTAGAGTCTGGGCGATTAAAGAATTATAGTCCGTGTGGTGGTGCAAATTTAATTTCACGTCTACTTCTCTTCTCCATGCTGTCAAGTCAGGCACTGAGGCATCTCACCATTCAAAGTGAGAATCTGTCTGAACCACATAGAGAGGTCAATCTGTGGCATCGCCACACTAGTCTAACCAGTTTCTCCTACCTGCCAGCTCAAATGCAATCAATTAACTGACAGGGGAAATATACATCATTTATTAATCTCTAAAAACCCCAAAGAGAGAGCCAGACCACCAAATAAATAAAGCACTTAAAAGCCAAGATGCTGCCGAACATATTTGACATAGCAAATTCACTAATGAGTTGTGAATTCTGACTCGTCTCAAAATGCCGCCCATTGGTCACAGAGACAATTTCTACCGCAAGCGCTCGACTCTTGAAAATAAAAGGTGAAAAAAGGAGAATGAAAATAAACTTACTTTTTCAGCACAAGAAAGAAACTTGGAGCTGATAACTGGTATGAACTTGTAGAATGAAGACGTGTGTATGTACATACATGGCCAGATGGACATGAATTGGCCTTGTAACTGGAGGGTCGCCAGTTCAAATTCCAGGACAAGGCTGGGGCTAGGATACCCCTGAGCAAGGTGGCCAACGCCTTTGATCCCCAGGCACAGATAAGTGCTGCCCTCTGCCCCTAGTTTGTGTGTTCACTACTGGTGTGCGATAGAGATGGGTTAAATGCAGGAGTCTTGTGCAGGGATCAGACCTTTTTGCCCTTGACTCCCCCCCAGCCAAGTGAAATCTGTCTAAGCCTGACCACTCTGTGTAACATTAATATTTTAATATTTGAGGGAAAGTCTCTTTTAAAAGCCCTTTCTGGTATAGCGGACAGAGGGAGTCACAAACCCCTGTGCACAGAAAAAAAAAAAAATGTATGTCTGGCTATTACTATGCTCATAAAGAAAATCCTCTTCTTTTCAGACTGGATGTACAAACAGCTTGTGGACATGTATTTTTCATGTTTGGTGCTTCACAGCTTTCAGATCAGACAACAAGGTTGTCACGACAACTCATCAAGTTCAAATAGATTTTGGGCCAGTGCCATACAAGTGACAGCATGATTCTGGGATGTAAGGTTTATAGCATAAGATAGAAGTACTGTATTTATGACGTCATCGGTCAACAAATAGGTTTGTTTAAATCACACAATGGAAACAAAAGCGCTCTTGGGAAATTTAGGGAAATTTGACAAATCTGTAAAGTAATGTAAAGCTTCAATGTTATCACTGGCCTAGAGGAGGTAATTTAAACGTGAGTGTTTGTGCGTGCATGTGTGTGTGTGTGTGTGTGTGTGTGTGTATGTGTTTGTACCAGCTGTGTTCCTGTCCTTCACAATTTCTTTGAGGAGGGGTAAGAAGAAGTGTGGCCTAATGGGTACATTCTGCTCCTTCAATAACTTCATCAGCTCAAAAGACAAACCTGTAAAAAAGAAGAAAAAAAAAATCATTCAGGTAATTCCAGTTACCATCGCTGCAGTTACCTGATGTAATTTGCAGCGAAACATTTGTCAAGAAAAAGGGTTAATGCCTTAAAATCATATTCACAACTTAGCGAATAGGGCTGCAATGTACACAGAAATAATAAATGAAACAAAAGACAAATGAAAGGAAGCATGTGCTGTACCAGTCTTATTGGCCTCCAGAGCACATCGCAGAGAGAAGATGAGTGGGGTATTGTGTCGTTGAGACTCTTGGAGTTCTTTACAGTAGCTCGAGATCTTCTCCACTGGCTACAGGACAGGCACAGGGGACAGAGAAATTACTACTCAATATGCTGCAAGTGTTAAAATTAATTCTATAACCAAATGCACTATTGGCTCTTTTAAGTAAAACATATACCGTGTCCATGTTGACACAGTGTCTGAGGAAGAAGTTGCCCAAGGTGGGAGAGTCATTCTGAGAACTATCAGACTCCCCCATGGAGAAGGTCTTGAGGATGAGAAAAGCTGCGTCTTCCTGACCCTGAGTGATGAGGCTCAGACAAAGGTTCATGGCATCTACAAAAACAATCGACAGAAATATTCCTTAGCCTCAAAACAACTTCAATGCAGCTGATTCAAAGTAAAATTGATTGATTCAGATATCAGGTTCTTCCTCAGTTTCTTATTTCACATTGACGCTTCAACGGACTAATCACAGGAACGAAGCAGCCTACAAGTCAACATGTTTCTGCAATACTCTGCGAGTATTACGCAATGTTTCATATTTACTTAAGTAAATAAACTGTGGCTAAAAGTGAGACAGTAAAGTACAAAAACCTTCACAACTTTGAACACTTTTTAGTATTTAAAAGCATCAAACTCAGGATTTTTCTTTTTCTTTAAACCAATCACAAGAACTAAGCAGAGCTCCACTCTTGACTAATACCGTTATGGCTGCTGATGACTACAATGCTGTGGAAAACAATAAGGGGTGTGTGTATACCTGGAATGTAACCCCTCTCTTGCCTCAAGCGCTCAACCATCTCTGGGATGTGCTGATGGTGTCCAGCCCTGGCCAACGCAGAGATGACCTGCATGATGTCCCGGTCCATTAAACTGCAGTCTGCTCTCTCTGCTTCCTCCATGGTCTGACACAGGGAGAGAATAGTGTGGGTTTGTTAGGGAAAATAAGAAAAGGGGAACATTGACTGAAGGAAGAAAAAAATAAAGCCACACACCTTTTTCATACTGTCCAGGTCTCCCTTTTCAGCATAGGCAGAAAGCAGTGACACATATGTGTCAGGACCTGGTTCAATTCCTGCTCCCTGCATCACAGACAGGACACTCTTTGCACTGTCGATGTCACTGCACGGTGATAAAGATGATGTTTAAAATCTAGTTGCACCAGCAAACCATACAGTGCCATACAGAGCATTTAAAGAAAGGAAGAAAAAAAATGCAGTGACACTCACCCTGCACGAGCGTGGCCAGTGACCAGGGAGTTGAAAACAGCCTCAGTGATGGGCAAATCTTTGCTCTTCATGAAACCCAGTATGGTGCTGAGAACACAGAGCAGACAGTTCAAATGGAAGAAGACAACAATCTAAAGAAGGAATATCCTTTATACTTAAAACATGTATGTATGTATGTGGTCGATAAGAACATCAACTTTACTGACTGGCTGATCCACAGCTTACTCACCTCGCTCCCTCGATATCCCCATCCTGGCAATAGGCTGCTATGAGTCTCTGGTAAGTAACCTGGGAAAAAAACAGGATGACAAGAATCACTGCATTGAGTTGTATGCCTTTGAGAACTAGTGCAGCTGCAACTTGCATCTGTAAAATGGTAGCTTTTAAATTTAAAAGGTAGTGAGTGCATTTTTTGTAAAACTGAAATTATTACAATAGTTACATGTATGACTACCCAAATGCAGTAAACAAATTTCAAAAGTTTCACACAAGGCATTCCTGATAGTACAATCTGACAGGCGTAAATGTGTTTTGTGTGGTCAATATTTAATAGTAATAAATCTTATGCAAAATGTCAAAGAAATGAATCTTATTTAAATGACTACAACAAAGCAGTTGCATTGGAACTTATAACCAAAATCTTCATGTCTGTATCTGATGCTTGTTCTCTGGCCATCGTTGCCCCTGCAGCACTTACTCTGTTGGGCTGGACGTTAGCTGCTTCCATCTTGGCCAGGAAATCAGTGGGGGAGAACTTGAACTCATTCTGCAGGTAAACCTTTAGCAGGGCGTTGTAGTGACTAACATCAAATACTGCACCTGGAGAGCAATGGTTAAAGCTATAACATCAACTTATTCAACATACAGTTACACACTTGTTGAATTTCTTCTGTGTATTCAACATTACATTTCAACAGAAATGCTTTTACCAAAACTTGCTTCAACTCAGTCATAATGTACTAAGACAAACCAAAGATTCTTCCAAGAATTACAGCCATGGATAAATACATAGGCAAATAACATGATTATATTGCAGAAGACTTACCCATCTTCTGCAGCTTTTCCCACACACGGTGGGCCAGCATAGTGCGTTCCTCCATAGGCACCTCAGGCAGCAGGGACCCACAACTACGCAGCAACAACAAAGCCTGGTTACCAGTGGGATAACCTTTAAAACAGACAGAAACGGAAGGATCGTGAGGAAGGATGATAACACATCAAAAATGTTTGATTCACATGAGCATTTTGGTGTAAAACAAGATTTGTACGAAAGTTATAATTTGTCAACAAGACAAATCCAACATAAAAACAAACCAGAAAATTTACCTGGAAATAAACTGATAAGCATCTCTGTTTTTCACAGCTTAGCACAGCTTGAATTTTCATTATAGCACACAGGTAGCTACACTTTCTGGGATAGGAAATCTTACATTATTTGCTGCCAATGATACCACACTTGCACTTTCACATCTACACTGCTCCAGTAAAGTTCTGGTTCCCAAAACAAATTTTGAAACGGTGTACTATTCGGTGCCAGTTGTACATGAGAGGAATAAGGAAGGACACTGGTCTCTAGAAGAGACAAAATGTTTTGGAATGAACCGAGGGAAAGCTTGCAGAAGTGCAATGCATTCCTCCGTGTTGCCACTATTATGTTTAGTTCAATTTCACGTTGTGCAATGCCCATTTATGAAAATGTATGGTTCACACCAGTTAAGCAGAACCAGAAGGGCTCTTCTTATACATCCATGTAGTGAATGCAGGCTGGTTCGCTGAGAGCACAAAAGTTCTTGACAAAACTAGAACCCAAACATAAACCAAACCAGTGTTTGCCTGTGTGAAAGCATTAACTGAGGAGGAAGCTGCAAAACTTTAACCAAACTGAACCTCTGATTGCTTTGTTTCTCACACAGACCTAAAGACCACGATTTAGTCACATGTCCATCTGCTGTTCAGCGTGCCTACCTGTCCGGCAGATATCATGGAAGAAGCGGAGCAGTAGTGTCTTGGTGATGCGGCCCGTCCTCCTCACAGAGCTGTCCAGTTTGGCCAGAGCCCATTCAAACTGTTGAGCCTGCTGGGACTGCACAGCACTGCTGACCTCATCTTTCTTGTCTGTTGCCACAGAATATCCACGCACACACCCGACTGTATATGGCCATACACGACTGCAAAGGATGACAAAGTGACATCAGAGACAAAAAATAGTGAAGAGAAGCATGAAAGAGAGAATGATTATTCAGAAAAGGGAAGAAGGGAGAGAGAACACAGGTCAAAAGAATGATGGGCAAATATGACTGCAGGTTTAAGAGTGTAAGCAACAAACGTGCCACAGAAGAATTTTGGGTAAATTAATTTGCTGAATTTCTCCAACATTTTAGTGGAACTGAAACCATCCAAGATTAAAGACAATGAAAATGTAAAGGAAAGAGAAGGAGGAGACCGATGTAAACTGTTGTAAAAAGCCAAGAACAGACAAACAAGACTGGATCCACCTCTGGTGTATGACTGTTTTACAATCATATTCGATGGTACAGAATTTGGAGTAGACAGAAAAAACACTGAGACATTGTGCTTGTCACTATTTATGTTGTAAATTGGGTAGATACAATAAATCATCAGTAGAAAGTGAGTCCCTATGTTAACACTTTGGGATCCACAGATGTGCAGTAGCTCTGGGTGCTTTTACATCAAAGGTTTAGGCTGGAGTCATGACCTTGAAAGAAAAACCCTCACCAGAGTACACTTTACCGATATTTATCATCTTTAACATCAATGGAGGCCTGTAGCCTCATATTATGCTTCTTCCTGAGTGATTGGTCATGAAAAGGTTTAAGAAAAGCATCTACTGTAACTGTAGCATCACAGCCTGGATGGCTAAAGTTCACTGAAGGGCCTCTTGCTAAAATGTATCCCGAATTTAAAGCTAAAACAAAATAGCGACATAAACCTAGAGCATCACTAGTAGGTCCACCATCTAAATTTCACATACTACTTTTATCAGGCTGAATTACAGCATAATACGTTGGTAGCGTGGGTGCGTTGATACATAACTTCTGGGGTTAAACACAATCCATGTTTTGAATTATAAAGCTTTTATATTGTGTGTTATGATGCTACAGTGTACACAAACTACATTTAATTGTCCAGGTAACATTGATGTAAATATCACATGTGTGGTTCAGACTGTCATTGAGCCTCAATGACATCTCTGCGTCACGCATGGAGGGCTAACGAGGGCTAACAGGCTGCATCATGATACCTGATGGACGCGTTCGCTGGGCAGATGAGTCTATGACAAGCTCCAGTCCTGGAGAAACCGGGAGCTCCGCTGTACAGTCGACTGAGCGGTGCTCCATTCCTCTTCGTTCCCGTGATGTGACGCAAGCCCGAAGGCGAGATTTTGAGTAGCCGGGCTGATCTCAAGAGTGCGGCCATGTTTGCTGTCGCAGCGTGAAAGGGCATCCGTACCACATGTCTCGCCTAACAAAGAAAGTATCGCGAGAGTATCGTTAACTGAGCACGTAAGATCTTATAAGATCCTCATCACAATTCATAATACACGTGAAGATTGTTGGATTTGTCATGCCCAGTCCTAAAACTAGAAACATTTATGTCTGCATTTGTATATATTTAACTGTGTGTGAGTAAATAAATAAATAAATAGAGAAATAAATTAATAAATAAATTGAGCTTCTACCGCTTTGTCAAGAAAAAAAATAAATATTAACAACACCCATTACAATTACAGTTGACTTGTTTAAAGTCAAAGTATTTTAACAGAGAAGTACCAGACTGGCTCACTATGATGGCAAAAGTGGGTAAACATTCACTTGCACTAGCTTCTGGAATTAGATTTTTAAAATACTTTCTAAGTTATCATTTAAATAAAGTACATGAAAATTGGTAAATTGGATATCCATCAGTTCATCAATTAGCTACCCAGTTTAGGACTGGTTATGGTAATGGATGTTTGTGTAAATAATGAAATCAACATACACATTAGGGGTCAGCAGTGACCACAAAACAAATGTTTCTCCTGTTAGAATAATTATTTGGCCATCTTTCTTAAGTCTTTTATTTTGTGTATTCATAGATTTCGAGCAGTAATGAGCATATTGGTGAATTACACAGTCACAACTGAACAAAGTCTTCATACATTTTAATAACAATACAAATATCAACTTATTTAAGAATGCTTTTCATTGGCTCACTTCTTCAATCAATTTACTTTTCCCTCTCATCTTCCCTTTTTTCAAGTTCCCCTCTACGACAGCCTTTGCTTTCTCCAGGCTATTCCTCACACTCTGTCTTTTACTGTGTTCAGTCCATAACTCAAGAGCAAGTCGGCGAATCTGGGGTGCATTGTCCAAGACCCAAGCTTGAAAGAATTCACATTTTTTGCTTGCCAGGAAGTACTTCTGCCTCCTTGCCCCTTCCTCTCCCTCTTTAGACAGGGCTGCTCTTGCCTGAGAAAAAACAGAGCGAAGCTGACTCAAAGCTGCCAGGCAGTATCCTGTAGAATCTTTTCTATCTCTGCCAGTCATGACGTGAGCCACAGCTTCCAGTGCCCTGGCTGGGGCAAGAGGATCTTCCTTGTCGAGGTAGCCTCCACTCGAAACAGTGTCTCCACAGTCTAAAGCCTCTTGGACAGAGCTGAACACTCTGCTTGAGCTCAGTGCCTCTGACAGAGCGAGAATCATGTCACATAATTCAAACATCAATGAATTAGTGTCACCGTTAAATAGACACAGACTGAAGGTGTAGCCAAATAGTGCATTGACCAAACTGTAGCATACCAAGGGAGATGGATTTGCACACAAAGAACTCAACTTTGGAATTTTTGAAGAGATTGGAGGCACAGAAGGAGCTGTTGATCTTGCTTTCCCCTTGCTTGTTTCCTTTATATTTCTCCCTTTAATCGCTTTGAACTTTGTAGATGTTTTGGCCTCTTTCTGTGATGTCTTCACTTTGTTATAAGCATCATCTTCATCCACGGCAGTTAATAACTCACTCTCCACTTTGCTGACTTCCTCCACCAGCATTGTCCCTTCCTCATTATGCTCCTCCCACCATGGCTTCCAGAGGGGAACTAACCCGCCAAGAGCTCCAGACTTCATCAGATCAATAAACTTTTCCTTTTCTTTGCCATCAAGCATTTCCCACAGCTCCTCCTCAGAAAGGTTGTCCACATCCATCCTTGAGAGCCGTTCTGCCAAGTCCAGCCCCCCTTCAGCATGTTCGACATCTTCATCTATGTCTCCTGGCAGCATATCCCCGCCTCCGATCTCTTCTAGTTTTCTTAAAATAGCCTCAATTTCTGGTGTACTCCCCTCTCCAGACTGTTGGAGATCTGCTAACCTGGACAAGAGTTCCACAACCTGTACTTTCTCTGCTGTGTCCTCCTCTCCTTCATGTGACACAATACCTGCTTCTTTTAACAACTGTCCCATACCCCCATCTGTTCTTTCTGCCATATGTCTCAGTCCAACAAGAACCTCCTGCATTTTCTTTTTCTCGTTACCCTCTGTTTTCCCCATATCTTTCAGTTCCTCCAGAACAGACTCCTTGTAAAATGCTTCTGAGCAGTCAGAGTGAGCTGGGCTCTGGTAGCAAACCAAGCCACAGTATTGCAGGTTACACCGAGGACAGGTGTAGCAAGAGGGTTTACATTTACAGAACATGCAGACCACATTTCTCCCAGTGTTACTTCCATCCTCTGTGGATTCCTCCACTTGTGCTGGCATAAGCAGCACATCTTGTCCACAAACAGCTCCTCTGGACGGTAACAGAATCCCATCTTTGGTCACCGACTCGGGCTCTGCATCAATCCACTCTTCCTTTGGACCAATGTCTGTCAGAAGAGTCCTCACAGAAGACGGAAGTCTTCGTCTAATGAATGAATTCATGTTGTATCAAAAGGTGAAGGCCCCACAACAGGTAACCTAAGAATTTGATAGATTACAATGAAAATTATTAGAATGTGTGAGATCCTGTCATAAAGTACATTTCAGCAAAAAAATTTATACAAAAGTTAAGTGCCATTTTTTGTTAGTACATAAAGAGTACAGTGTTGAAAAAAGGTACAAATTCAAGATACCAGTGTCAACTCAAATGTGGACAGTAGCCAATCCCCACTTGAAATGTTTAAAGCTCATTTTCTGTATTGTGAAATTATTTCTGTATAAAAGCATTTGATATTTAGATGTCTGCGAAGGTTCTCAATCATCCAGGGTCATAGTCATCTTCAGGCGTTAGCAGTAAGCAGTCGGACTTGCTTAGTTGAAACAAATAAGTTGCAGACTATTTAAGCCAGAGGTTCATATAAGAAACCATTTGTCAACAGACAAGACAACTGTGAAACGTGGAGTTGTTTAACAAGACAGATAAAAGCTACATTGTTTCACGTTGTGACTTAAAATAAATAAACATTACACAATATGGATAACGCGAATAAAGAAAGTCTATTCAATACAGCATTTAACATTTGAGACACCTTGACGAAAACACAAAATCGCCACTGTAATATTGCGAGGTCGCGTTCTTGTATTTCATCCACGGTGAGATGTTAACATTAGCACAACACAGTGCGCATCGTTACATTATTCGTAACGCAATACAAAATACACATTGTGGTCGCCACGAACATTTATTTAGCAGCACTCGCGGTCAATACAAACATTGTTCAGTGTTACTCAAAGGTCTTAAACATGAAAAATGAACTTACTCGTTTGCTCCAGCTACGTTTCACATTCGCTTTGACAAGAACGGAGCTGCCATGACGCAGTTTGATGACGTACGATTTACTTCTTCGTCGAGATTTTACTGCAGTCAGCATCCACACTGTTGTGTAATACTGCTGCCCTCCTCCTATTACTGTCTCCACCGGTAACTATTTTCTGTAGTTGTGTTGTTTCATTTTTTGTATTTAATGTGTACATTTTCTACAGAACATAAAGTAGGGGTTCTCATTTTTTCTTACTGACTGTTAAGTAATTAATTCTTCTGATAACATAATGGAAATTGTATAACTATTTGTTGTTATATTTTTATGTCAACAAAGCCTTATTCTATGATTGCTTTTATTTTGCTGTTGTGTGCACATTATAGCTGCCTATTAAATCATTTCCAACAAAGTGTGGAAAACACATATTATAAAATGAATTGGTAAGAAGACACTATTTCATACATGCCGATTTGTTAACCCAACAAATTAAATAGCACAAATTACATTTTTACATCAAGTTGACACCAAGTGAAAATAACTGCCATGTTTGATCAATAGGTAAGTAAATAAGAACAAACTTTGTCATAAATGGTCTTGCCCAGAGATACAACAAACTGTTGTGCTTAAAAGTTGTTAACACTATGTAGGATTTGCTCACAGGTTCCTCCCACATTTGGTGAACAGTGCTATAACTGTCGTAAAATATGTCGAGGTAATGTGCATTTGTAGTCAATGATACGAGTGAATCAAGACTTCTAATTTACAACCAACCATGTCTTCAGACCATGTACAGTACTCTATGTTATAGTATTTTATATGCAAATATGATTACATTGTTATTATTTTTCAAGACTCTACAAAAGAAAACTAAAATAATGAGTTACATAGTGCTAATACAGGCAGTGCAGACAGGCTTAGACAAGGGTGCAATTCACCGTTGTGAGTTCATGAACAATCAAATTAATCATGGAGACATTATTTGAGGGTTGAAATCCTTACATTGTGTCGCTTTAAGGTAGAATCCCTTTGTTTTTTTCAGACAGCAGCCAGTCCCATTTAAAAGACTCATCAGAAACATTTGCAAGTCTCTGAATCACAAACTGTTCCTCCAACTAATTTCCCGTCACTTTGCGTGTCCTTTATGCCTGTCTGTCCACGTGTGTGTCTTTCTGACTGTGGCGCGTGTGCCTCCCCTGGGGTTGTTTGCTATAAGGTGATCGTCTCCTGCAGGGGGTCAAGCATGGTAAAGGTCATGTAGGTGGGGAGTTGTCAGGTGGCTGTCCACCCCTCACTGGGCCAATGGGCTCCTGTGCTGCCTGTCAGAGTCTGTGGGGAAAGGGGGAGGGTGGAAGTGGGGGTCGGAGGTTGGCATGTGCCATGCTGTCTTGGCCCTGCCGCTGGCTGTCATGCCAGCAGTCCTGGGTAGGCTGCTGTTTCCTTGTGTCTCTTTTATTTTTTTCTTCCCCTGGCATGTCTTGTGACATGTTCGAACCCCCAACACGAAATCCACAAGCTTCTAACTGTTGTTGGACTGATGTTGTGCAGTAGAATCTCATCCAGGCTAGGAAGGTTTGCAAAAGCTCTTTGTCCTCTTTGCACAAGTCTGGGCACAAACAGGTTTGGCATTTGGCACACACACACACACACACACACACACACACACACACACACACACACACACACACACACACACACACACACACACACACACACACTACTGTACAGAAGACAGCTCCAGACATACCAGGGTTGGACATGCCCAAAAGGCAGAGCCTGTTCCCTGTCACCTATCAGCTGGTGGCAGACAGCAGAATTTGTATGTATGTGTGTGTGTGTGTGTGTGTGTGTTTGTGTGTGTGTCTGTGTGTGTGTGTGTGTGTGTGTGTGTGTGTGTGTGTGTGTGTGTGCCTTGTCAGGCATAAACACTGACCTTGTCAGGACCAGTAGTCCTCATGGGGACCAAAACCTGGTCCTAAGAACATAATTTCTGAGGCTAAGATTTGAATTGTGGTTAGGTTAAGGTTAGGGTTAGGGATAATGTTTTGTTTAGGTTGTCCAAATTAATGTAAGTCAGTACCAGTCATTAAAAGGAGAGCTGTGCGGTTGGTGAGAGTAGACCTATGTTGATGTGTAGACTGTTCTGCTCAAAAACAAATCTAGCACTGTAGGGCTCCTAAAAGGGAGACTGCTTGTATGTGTGTGTTTGGTGGGGGTTAGACTGGTGAGTGGGGGTGTCTTGTCTGTCTTGCCCCTTGCAGCCAGAAGCAAGTATTTCAGTTTGATGGACAGACTTTTGAACATACACTCAAACTTAAACTTGTTTTCTTTTAGTCCAAGCAACACATGAAAATAAATTATGACTTTGAGAAGATATTACAATATCCCAATTTGTATAATAATAAGAAATATAAAATTCACTTTTGAAAATTGTTTTTTTTCCCCATTAATTTATACACTGAAAAATCAACCAAAAATGGGAATGATTAAGGGAAAAAGTCAGATGCACTGTTCAAAAACGTTATCAAACAGCTGCAATCATACTTTTCTTCCATGATGAACTTCCAGAATTTCCATTGTCAGCTATAAAGGAGTGTGGTTTGAGAAACAGTGTCTGCAGTGAATCAGTGTTACTTTGTGGTGGTGGATGGAGTATGCAGCAAGCTCTTAATTGAAAGCGGACATAGCAACAACAACCTCACTTTCTCCCTCACCCTCTCATCTGCCATTTCGTCTTTCCTCCATATACAGCTTTTATGAATGAACCCAAGAATATATAGGCTCACCTCCCCCCACATGAAAACATCAATGTACTCCTTCAATAATTAATCTCTATGATCTATTATTTACCTTTTATTTTCCCCCTTCATAAAAAGGCTTAGCCTTGCCTTCATAAACCTCTCTTACTCCTCCTCCTCTAACTTTTTCCGTCCACTCTTCTTCTCCCACTCTCCTTTATAATTTCGCCAGGGCACTCTTCATATAAACAAATTCCTGTATCCTGTGCTGCTCCTTGATCTGCTTCGACAAGTAGATTTCCTCTCTCGAGTGTGGACGTATGTGTGTGTGCTGGATGCAGTGCAGCATGTGATGTGCTAAAACACAGGTGAATGGAGCGGTAGCCTCTCAGCGACCTAAAGTGGCTGTTGACAGCAGTGACAGCAGAAGTGAGTGGGGATGGTGGAAGAAGAAATGGTTTCTGTTTCTCTGGACAGAACTGGTCTCATGTCTCCTCTCAGTAACAGCAGCAGTAGTTCGGGGCCCAAGCAGTGAATGGCACATTATGAGCAATTTAAAGTCTGTCTTCTGGCCCATTTTTAAGGAGCTAAAAATGACATTTTCAAGGGCATTTTCAGCCTGACCTCAGTGAAATGTTTTACCTAACATTCTAATGGTCTGTTTCCCAATGACTGGGTAAGGGCCCACAGATGAGTTGCGGGAGTTTTTTTTTTTTTCAACCCTGACATATGCTTGACATTATATGCATAAAACAAAGTTTTAATTAATTTACCAAGCAACTCTAGGAAATGATTAATTTATCAGATCAAAAATATTAGATGTAAATGAATTGATATAGAAAGTTTGGGAGACACTGGTCTAGTGGACCTGACAACTTCAGCTGACAGCAATTAAAAGCTACAGTACTTTGAAAAATGTGGAAAAAGAAAAGTGAAAACATTTGATCCTTAAGTGAAAACCATTACCAAGAATACTTTTTGAACCCTTTTGGACTGAAAGAAAACCAATTGCAAATCTTTGTGGCAATAGTTTATGCCTCTGAAATGGGGAATCTCCCACAACAATGAAAGACAACCTTTTAAATTCACTCAGCCGAATTCAGTGGAAATATATATGCAGGGTGAACCCAGCCGAGTCTGCCAGAAATGACGCCATTATTAGTAGATAACCAACGCTCCTAGAAAACTACAACAAACACGTTTGTTGACATATTTTCATAACTCTACATACGTCATCCGGATAATTGGTCTGATTAGTTGTAGGTCTATTCAATTGCGTGCAGAGGCATTTTGATCTACTTCCGTTCGTCACACCCCTTGCAAGTGGGAGGTTGACTTCACCCTTTCCAGACTCGTCCTCAGGCCAGTAAATATGACTACATTTGAGTAAATTTCCATTCCAAACAGGTGTTCAGACTCTCGTGCAAATATATGTTTCTGTACCTCTAATGAAGAAGCGATACTTTAAGTATGATCAAAATATGCAAAATATGACTATGATATTTTACTTGTATATATATATAGAAAACATGGCCTATCTGTGGCTTCCCATGGCTTGGGAGAAAGTCTCAGTGAGACTTCCATGTTTTTCTATCAGCTCCCCCTTCTCTTTTGCCGTCTCCATCACACCATTCCCGCAGGAGCAAACCTGAGACTGAGTGTGTATCAGTGTATCACCCACCTCCATCTGCCTAACCTCTGCACCCGCCTCCCTCCATCCCCATGAGAGGGAGTGGTGGATCAAGAAAAGGCGAGGAGAGGCAGAAAGAGTGACGGAGTGACAGAATGAAGTGTGTCTGTGTCTCAAAGGATTGGTCTCTGTCTGTCCAAATCAAGAAGTGAGTATGTGATTGCAGGGGAGACAGGGGAGAGGCATCCTTTCTGTGTGTGTGTGTGTGTGTGTGTGTGGTCCATGTTGAGCTGAGGTGTCATATGTGAAGATCACAGCTTCACGCTTGTGGCAACCAGGGATGACACTCTAAATCACTGAAATGCCAGAGACGTCTGTGCTGTGATATGTTGTGTGTGCATGTGTATGTGTGAACGTGTGCATGTGTGTGTGTGTGTGTGTGTTTTTCCCGTGGGACCTTGGTGGAGATTATACCACTTTTAGAGTCTGAAAGTGAAAATGTTATCAAGTATGTCACCTTGGAAAAACAGAGAGTGACATGGTCTCATCCGGACACTGACGCACGCACACACACACATGCACGCACGCACATGCACACGCACACGCACTCACACACACACACACACGCAGAGCTTTGTCAGTTGAACCCTTCATTGACACGAGCAGTCACAAATGTGTTCAATGTAACTGATTTAAAATGGATGTATCGACACTAATGAATCAATAATGATGTTGTACATGTGTTTAAGTGAGCTTGTATTTGTACTGCTACCACTTGGACTGACTATTTATTTATTGTTTACTGTGTGTGTTGACTTGTAATAGCACTGCCTCAGTGTCTGTCCCATCATGCAGGATCTTCCTTTCCCAGTTCTGCTCTGTGAAAATCTCTGTAAAAAAGGCAGTTTCCCTGGCTTTAAGGTTAGACTTAATTAATTTGTTCATGGCCAGCAGCCACCTCTCTATTATCTGTTAATCATATGCCCACATATGGCTGTTTCAACCATTTATCCTTCACCTTTGGCAAACTGGAGTTATATTTCACCACGTCAATGGATTTAAAAATAACATCCACTTTAGTAGATGTTCCATACAATAGAAGGTCCTTTATTCATCCATGAAATACATTCATTCTGGACTATGTGGTGCTGCATATATAACTCAATTTAAAATAAGTAGCATTAAAAAATAATAACTAATTAAACTACTCTTTGTTTCACGTGCCTGAGGGTTAAAGCTTATTCTTACAGTAAAGGACATTGGATGGGTCAGCCAGTATAAACTGTAATTATTACAAACATTTATCTGCACTATTTCACCTGTCTCTTTACCTATAGACTTCTACATTATATTAGCTTGCTGTCTGCAAGAAATGCTATTTTATTTTTTAGTTCAAATTAGTTGAGCTACTGTACAGTATTTTTTTTCTGGTATCCCAATAACTCAAGCCCCCCCTTCAGGATTCAAGTATCCACATCATGTGCACACATACACACACACCTACCTACCAACATGACACACACTCTCGGAGGATAAATAATGACACAGTGCAGACTCTCGCGTATATAAATCTACATGAATGTAGGACAACTCACTGTCAGCTTCAATTCCCACTCAGTGCCGTCAAAACAACACACCATCCAGCATGTCCTCTTGTTTATTAACCTCCATCCATCTCTTGTTACCTCTATCCATCTTGACCTCTCTCTTCCTTGAGTTGTGAGTCATAAAGAGGATTGCAGATCAACGCGTGCTCCCATGATCAGGCGGCACAGACACACAATCTCACACAGTGACGCTGATATCGCACATCATTATATTCGCATCGGCAGGGAAAACCTTTCATGCTCCAACACCTACATGCCTTCACCGCATGCTATCTCCCGAGCCTGATGTGTGTTCTGACTAATTTGCTGTGTGTGTGTGTGAGAGAGAGTATGTGTGTGTTTGTGATCTAGTCTGTCTTGACAGATCACACTAAGCATGTGTACATGGAGTAATGTGTTTATCAAAATATATTATTCTCAGTCATGTAGATGTGTTACACAATGCAGGAGGAGACCAAAGAAAAAATGATTGAGTGAATGTGAATGTGTCAATAGTGTTTAAAGAATAAAAATGGAATGTTTTCATTCTATTTTTTTTCTTCACCAACCCCCTGCTATATTCATGGTCTTTTTTTTGAGTGTTTAATTTGATCTGTGCCCATTGATCGACTTACAAAACTCTTTCACCTGATGTCCCAAGCCACTTCAAGGCAATTTGAAGCACCACTTCATAATGTACTTTATATCAAATGTAGCCTTGGATATAAATAGCAACAATTACACTGCTTGCATGATCGTTCCAAAATTAAAAAAAAAAAAGTATTGTTTGACTGAATATAAGGAGAAACTGTTGCAGAAATTAGTTACTGAACAAGGATGTTTGTATGTTGCATGTATGTCTGTGCTAACCTGAGGCAAGGCAGCACAACAGAGGGACTATTTCAAATATTAAGAATGGACAGGGGAGCATTTGGCATTTTAGGAATCCACATAATCACACATTCTTAGTGGTTTAGTGGTAGCTGGAAAAGGTTGTGTGTTAGTGTGTTTGACAGTGCTCCGACCCTGGCTGTGATGTTGACATTAGTGGACCAGGACAGATCACCTCTGCTTTGGGAAAACGCCTTCGGTGAGCCTGCCCTCTAACACGGCAAGGGGTGCTCTCTTCTTCTGTGTGTGTGTGTGTGTGTCTTCACACATATTAATCGTCTTTACTTAAGTAAAAGCACCACAGACTTCAACAGTGTTTGAAGTGCCTGATAATGAACAAATTGATTTTTAACTCGGGATAGTTTAGTTTGTCTTGAAAATTGGTGAAGGTATTGACATGTTATCATCAACACTGACTTTGTTAAGTGCATTACCAACTAACCCTAAAATAGGTCAGCAGCATTATCTACACAGCTTTTCACTTCCTTTCCCAAACCAAATTCCATAGAGGCAAATGTGTGTTTTGCTGTTCTACTGCTGCCTCAGTCGGTAAGTTTGTGTCACTTAAATAAAGGATTTCTTTCTTCTACACCACAGTCACAAGCTAATACATTTGAATTTTCTGTCGGAGGCCGCAGTGGACAACTTTGGTGGACTTTGGTGGAGTCTAACTATTCCCATTTTCCATTCTGTCTAGCAGTTGGTTTTCAAGCTGGTTCAATAATGTGTCAGTACTTTATATGACTGCATGCTCATATAGTGTCTCAGGTGAGTGAACGGCTGCCAACAGGCAGGTGAGAGTACTGTATTTACTTTAGGCTCAAATGCCAATAAAATTGTGATGATTTCCGCATTGTATGAGCGTGTTGTTTACTTCTCTTGTGGCTGTCCAGAAATCAAATCAACTTGAATTTCATATTCAACAAATTGTCATCATGCCTGAGTGACTGAGTGAAAGGAGAAGTGGTGAGACACAAACAAACAAGTAGATGAGTAATCCATCGCTGATGTCAACAACACAGCTGTCATTGTCAGAGACATATAGGCCCTGTCGACCGTAACATGCAATTGGTAAGGAGGAAAAATAAGCGTAAGTTAAAATAATGATAATAATGGGGAATAAAAATAATCATTCATACTATGTTTTCTCTCATCTTATTAACACCTTGTGTGTGTGTGTGTGTGTGTGTCTCAAATATGAGCACATATGTATGAAGTCCAATGGTCTCCTCTATATGTCTCCTTGAGTTAGGAAGCAGTGAGGACGACAGTGCTAGCCATCGCGCTCCGATGAAGGCATCTCTGCACCTCCACCCCCTCTACAAGTCCCTGGCACTTATTACTTTGAGGGTCAACGTTTCCTGCGGAGATGAGGGTCAAACTACTTTTGCAAGAACTGATGATGGCCATGATAGGAAGCCGTTTTGTTTTCAAGGCAGTGATGTATGTGACATGAACAGTGCACATGACTGTTGTAGCTATGCAGCTGTGCAGTGCTGTAGGCGTCTGATTGACAAATACAAACCCTCCTTCACTCTGTGAACCATTCAAACTCAAACTATTTCTTCCTCCCAATTCTTCAGTCTTTTTTCTCCCACTTCCAGTTTACAATAAATCAATAAATAATCCATGTCACAAATTCCAGCCTCTGTCTCAACCACACCCCTGGGCCTGTTGGATATGCAGGTAGGTGAATCAGGTCTGTGACTGGTTGGCAATGCTGTCATTCACTGAGCATATATATGTGTGTGTGTGTGTGTGTGTGTGTGTGTGTGTGTGAACTTATGGTGGGAAGCGGTTGACGGCAGCTGTCATGCTGTCTCAGGATCATATGTTGGCTGTCAGATGTGCTGGGAAGTAACTGCCATCTAATCCCTGAACACATGCACGTACTCAAGCACACACGCAAACACCCACACCTATTACATAGATTTTGAAATTAACCATTTAAACAAATGCCCTCACTTACACTATATTCATATATTAGCGGTGTTTTAATGGAAGTTATTTGTGTGGCAAAATTTAAAAAGCCTCTCATCTGTTTTCCTTCTGTTCTTAATCTGATGTTTTTGATGCGCTGAAGGATCACTGCAGCTTCTCTTCTCTTCTCTTCTCTTCTCTTCTCTTCTCTTCTCTTCTCTTCTCTTCTCTTCTCTTCTCTTCTCTTCTCTTCTCTTCTCTTCTCTTCTCTTCTCTTCTCTTCTCTTGTCTGACGTTGTGTGTCTTTCTGGCATCCAGTGACACAGGGTTGTGGGCAGGTCTCCACCGGCCACAGTGCAGCTGTCATTTCAAGTTAGTGCAGGTGAGAGGTAGCCGAGGAAAAGGTGGAGAGGGATGAATAAGTGAAGAGGCTGCAGACTGGACTCATGTTAAATGTAAAAACGCTCACAGACCAGACTACTGTTGAGCTCTCTCTCTCTCTCTCTTTATCTTTCCCCTCTTTTTGTGTGTTCGTATGTGTGTGAGACTGTATGAGCATACGTGCACAAGCATAACACAGGACCTGCTGCCTGTCCCACTGAGCTTCCAATTAGCACACACCACTAGAGCAGGGTACACACACACACACACACACACACACACACACACACACACTGAGGACTCTGGAGAGAGGCCTCAAACCTATACCTGTCAGTTGCTGTTAGATCACAGTGGTCTAAGCAACGCCACAGAAGCAGAAGAATGCAAACTTACACAGAGATTGAGTTAAATTACAGTTACAAATGTTTCAATAATCAGTTGAAATCAGAGAAAAAACATGGACTCGAAAGAACTCTAATATTGGAAAATTTGAACCACCGCATCAAGATCATGTGTACATATAAATTAAATTAAATTACTATATATATATCTATATATATAGATATATATATGTATATATACGCACATATACATACTGTATGTGTATGCACTGCATGTACTGCATGAATAATATAAAAATTACTATATATGTGTGTGTATATATATATATATATATATATATATATACATATATATGTGTATATATACACACATATACATACTGTATGTGCATTTAGAGTGAGAGAGTCTTACATTACATTGACTTACATTAAATTCCTGGAGACTAACTCTAACCTTAACCATAACTACTCGTGGTCTAACCCTAATCCTGACCATAACCCAATCCTAACCTCATCCTAACCATACACCATTTCCTCATAATGTCCCCATAATGTGACAGCGTGGACAGATTTAGGTCCCCACAACATCAGCAATACCTGGCAAAAGCACACAGGAAGAAGAAGATGAAGATGAGGATGAAGGTAATACAGAGAGGGAGGTTTTTGCCTTCATGCTGCCTGCTCAGGGAGAAGATCGTCCTTGCTTTGTTAAATGATTTCTTCCAGCTGAACTCTTCTCCCAATATCAGTCAACGTGAGATCACTGAGAGATCACTGAGAGTAAACAAAGATTGCATGTCTACCCAGAATTCCTTGGGTCACCTTGGCATACAGTTCACACTGGCCACATTGCTGTCGGGCACCCACATATACTTTTCTGGATGTACAGTATGTATCTCATGATCTTAACAGCAAAATGAACCAGCTAGAAGCCACTTTAGTATAGGGAGGATATTAAGGATTTGAATTAATCAAATACCATGTGATTACACATGTATAACACACAATGTCATATTTGTTATTAGAGTTATTGTCATGTCACAACAGAAATGTTTGCAGTGATGTGAGGATAAAGGCCTTTAGCTGAGTCTTTGTAATACACATGATGATAGTTGAAGTACCTGAACCTGAACCTGAACCTGAACCTGAACCACCACAAGAACCAAAATCCACTTCACTGGAGACTTTCAAGAGCACACCTTTTCACAACCATCTTTCTCTTACAGTATTTGTGCCTTGTCGACCCCATATGTTGGACAGCTGTACCTATCCCTCCCACTAGATGGGGGTGTGATACTATGATCCACAGAAATCATTTATGCCTGACCCCACATGGTAGGTGTTACAAAGTTAATACTAAGCGGTTTCATAGAAGTAGGGGGCACTTAAACAGCATTCCAATAATCTTTCTACCTTAATACAGTTCATGGGCAAGTCTTTGGTCTACACCACCCCATATTATTCTGTTTATTGAATTTCACCATGAAGGTGTTCATCTCATAGAGGTGGTTCTCTTGCTGATGACAGATGACATTAAAACATGTACACACATGTTGCAAAGACCCACTAATACGTGGATAATACGTCTGCTACTCAATGTTACAGGCATATGATCAGTTTGTGTGTGGCACTCATTGTATGACATATGCTCGGAAAGTACACGCAAGTCCTGGCAATGCATGTGATTGACATATGCCCTATCGTTGCCTACTATGTTTACATGCACTGTTTTCTCTGTGTGCATGTGTGTGTGTGAATTTGTATACTGGGCACAATCCTGAATAATCCACACTGGGCAGCTGTGCTCATTTGTATTCAGACCCCAGGGCACATCTAGGCTGTCTCACTGATTAGGGATCAGAGAGACAAGGAGAGAGGGGGGGAGAGAGAAATGGTGGAGAATGGGGGAGAACGAGGAGAGACAAAAGGGGGAGAGTTGGATTCATAGCGGGAAAGAGAGGTCCGCTCCTATTAAGTAAACAGTTGGTTAATGACTCTAATCCCATTAAACAGGGGAAGCGGCGTGCCCCATCACATGACATGCATTATTATATATGTGTATGTTTGTGGTGCACATCTTTTTTTCACACAAACAAGCAGAGACTCACACACAATAGCCGGGAAATTAAACTGATTTGCCCTCATAAGCCATAATGTAACATAGTGAGCTGTTAAGAAGGCCCTGAGAGCAGACTTATGAAAATGACATGTAAATCAAATGAGCACTGTATATTTTCAGGTCCAATTTGCCTACAATTATTGTTTTGACCTGGCTCCTTAGTTGACAAAAGAAACCTGCTCCCCCCGAGGAGCAGGAAATCAGCTTTTCAAGTGCTCTTGTGTTTGAAGAGTGGAGGGCAAGGCAAGGCGTGATTGTGGCAGTGTGCAGAGAGGATCAGACATGGAGAGATTTTGAGCAGAGGGAAAGCAGCAAAGGCCAAGGCTTGCTCTTTAAATCTCTTTCACACATTATATACAAATACTCCTTCACATATTATACACAAATAAACCCAGAATTAAGTGCAAGTGCTTAAAGCTCCAGTGTGTATAATTAAGGAGGGTTGCTGAAATTGAATATACTGCACATTAGTATGTATAAGTGTATAATCCCCTTAAAATATGAATTGTTTGGGTTTTGTAGCCTCAGAATAAGCCTTATTTGTGTACTTTGGGCAAGGGCCTTGTTTTTGGAGGCTGCTATTCTTTGCCGCCACACATTTACAGCTCAAACAGCAGAACCTTTTTATTCAAACGACGAAGAGTGCACATCTTTTGTGGAGAGGAAGGCTACTACAGTTCCCTGACACACTTGGGAAAGGGAAGCACCATCTGCAGTATCACCATTAGCTATCATTAATTATTATATACTGGATCTTAAACTCAATTTTTATTCTGCTAACTCTTTACACTGATTTTCTTTTAATATTACGTTTTGTTTTTAATTTGGTACAATAATATATATTTTTTTCATTTGACATGTCAGTGGAATTGTCAACTCACCAGTAGATTTATCTATCAGATATAGCACATAAACACATAAATGTGTGTTTATTCTCCACAATACACAAATGGGGCTTTTTTTAATCATCTATCCATCCATATAATAAAGTGAACAGTAAACAGACCCAGAGGTGTTTTTTAAGAAGACAATTTAATTGAAACCAGGACACATAGGTTTCTTTCAGGGGGCCTGGATGTCACAATTACTAATATTTGTTAGTACTTTGTTGTATATAACATAATAAAATGGGCTGTTCTAGGTTCATCCATCGATTATTATCCATCTAAACTTAGTTGCCAAGTTTGAGATAATCAAAGGCCAAAAAAGAAAAAAAATCTAGAACATGCAAAATTAACGGTCAGTTGAAATTCAACCTGTTTTTTTAATTCAATGGCACATTGAGCCTTTAAAAGACTAGCACTGGCAGAAATCCAACATTCTTCTTGGCTTCTTTTAAGGTACAAAAAGCTTGAAGAATATTCATATTTAAATATTATTTCACCTTCATGATGGTGGAACATTTAAATCAACATTTTCTTCAGAAATGCCATGGCATTGCGAATAGTATAGCCTTCAAAGTATTTTCAAGCAAAGCAAGTGCAGATCTTTGACGAGTGTTTAAAAATGTTTTAATCTAACCTTCAACAGAAACATTTGCTTCATACTCTCATAATGATCACATACATTATTATAACAGCATACTTTAATTCTTGAGAACAGTTTGTAAATGCACAGACACAAACATGATGACAAAATGCTTAACATACGTTATACAGAAGGACATTAAAACAGGTGATTGATGGCAAGATGAGATCAATAGACCTTATTTTATTAAAGTCATTTTGACATGAAATGGTTTAAATCTAAATTTAAATAGCAATCACTGAACTTTTTAAGTATTTAGTGGTCAAATATTTTATATCTTAGGTTGTTATTTTTCTTTTCTAATGTTATTCTATTCTAATGCACCAAAACACCAAGTCAAATTCCTTTCTACAAATGTATTTGTCAATAAATACAGATTCTGATTTCATTATTTTTGAAAGTTATGACAGATATCTAGCAGTTGACAGGCATCTTCTGGTGTTAATAGGGAATATTAATTTTTGGTTTGACAAACAATGAACGTCTGTGTGTTTTTGTTATGTCTGTAGACATGTTTCGTGTATAAACCGGACCATATGATAATCAGCAGTCTTCATAGGGACCAAAGGCTGGTCCTGATGAGGCTGAACGTGATTTCTGAGGCTCTGGTTAAAGTTCGATAGGGATGTTAAGTGTGTGTGTATGTCAGCGCGTGTGTTTTCCCCCTGCATGTCTAGCGGAGGGTCTGATTGACTTCTCATTCGATCAATCGTAGCTCTGCTTTGAGACGCCGCTTGTCCAATCAAAGAAGAAAAGGAAGGGATAGTCCCGCCCCCAAACTGGATATTGAAAAAGAACGTCACCAGCCTTACAAATTTAGCTTTAGCCAAAATTAGCTTGGCGTACAAACTGAGTATTTTTCTTAACAGCTGACCATACCGGGGTACCGGTTATTTATTTGGTGTTCTCTGGTTTAACAATACGAAACATGTATATCAAAGCCTTACCCCGATGCAGGGACATGCTGAAAGGAGAACTGACCGTGTGAATGCTGGTTAGCGTCAGTAAAGCTAACTGACGAGCAGGGGCCGAGAGACCAAAGTAGCTACCATTAACGGAAGCTAATCCTGTCACAACAAGCCTGGGCACTTAAACATACCTGACCCCGGAGCTACGAGAAGGACTGACTGACTGAATTATTTCCTATACTACGAAGTAAGTGACGTCTGGTGCGGTGGTTAAACAAAGTTTCTAGTACATGTAGCTTGGTAACGTAACATGAGCTAGTCACCCGTTAACGTGTAGCCAACACTTTGACAACTGTGAACTTCACTAGCTTGTCAACTATTAACACAAGTAGCCCCTTCCCCAGACAGAGACACTTGACTCTAAACTGTTAAATACTAGCTATGGGTTATAGCGATTAAGTGTTCTAGTGTGTGTCTTGGTGTTAATGTCCTGCTGATGTTACGTCAGTAACAGTTACCACACCGGGGTCCCATTTTGTTAACTGTGTTTTTATCTTGTATTTCACTATTTTCAAATGATAATTTAAAACACCCCTACGTGATTGTATTTAATTGGAGTCAAATGGCTTGGTTAATGAATGACAACTTTTGATGTTGGGTATGTTAAGTAGTTTGACTAGTGACTAGTTGTATTATGTTCGCCATTCACATTGTATCTCAACAGTTGTTTTGTATTGTTTTGAAACGAGGCAATACATTGATAGGTTTTCAATGTAGTGAGTCCTGGGATCCTCAGGTGGTGATTTGTATGGGTTCCTGGGAAATTACATAATGAACATTCATGTACAGTGTTTTCCTCTGGCTGAAATAGTTTGGCCTCCAAAACATATGACATCAATACATACTATACACTCCTCTTAAACATTTCAGTTAGTTTAAAGTGTAATTTGTAATATGAATTCGGAATTACAAAATAAAGAATTGACATTTGGTTTGTCAATGAAGAATAAAAATGTGCAGATTGTCTACAGTTGCTGCAGACTAGAAACTGTTCAGACTTTGCAGGTGCTGGACAAGAAAGTGTAATTTCACGAGTATAGGAAGAAAGTGGATGATTACAAAATCTTGGTGAAAGTGTATAAAAGCCAAGGGGTGGGCTTTAATCATGATAACATTGTGTTCATAACATCATTTTCTGAGTCGTCCTTAATTTTGCTCAGGTGTGATTAAGCACAGGTGTGTATCTGTGATGTAGTGTGGTCTAATATTGCGTGCACACACGCACACAGTGCTTCGCTGGTTACATAATCAACAGAAAACAGGAAGGGAGATAATGTTATCACTGTGAAAAAAAAAAGTGCTCGCAAGCTAATGCTCTCTCCCTAACTTGCAAACCAAAACACTTTGACATGGTCTTCTCTGTGCCAAATATAAAAAAGGAGCAGTTGAACAGGTGTCTAAAGAAATGGCTAATGAATCGACAAATTATGCCATGAAGTCCCAAGTGTGAGTCCCAACATTATTTGCTATTAATGTTCATAGTAGAGTTTTAACGTAATTGAAAATCAATGTTCTTTAATGGTCTTCATGATACATGTTTACAGGAATTTACTTGTTTTTTTTTTGCCTGGTAGTTTAATTGGGTTGTTGTGTGTGTATGTGGCTGTGTGGCATGCTGTGTGTTAGTGTGACGTGTGTTCCAAAAATGGCAGCATCATCACAGGCATGTTTATGTTTGCACCTTGATGTGAAATCCTGCTCAAGCCATGCTGTTTCAGCCAGTGAGTCGACCTGTTTGTCCAAAGGCATTTTTCGATACAGTTTTGCCCATGTTTGTTTACTGAATCACTTCACTCAGAGATGAATATTTGGATATGGTGTTGAATGGCAACCTCAAAATAACTCAAAAAATTCAACCGCTAAAAGGGGCATTTGAATTCACTCTGTATACTTGTCTGAACAAGTGAAGACTGAGAGATGCAGATTAATTTTCTTATAACAGTGTTTTTTTTAATTAGCTAGTGTTCCAAATGATACAGTACATGACATCTGAATTTGTAATCATCCATCATACTGAGTAATGTAGTTTACTGTATGTTTTATTTTAAAACTTTACCAATCACCTACCTTTGGCATATTCATTTACACAAGGGAATTTGTAATTAAGATGCAAGTATTTTGAGTGGGAGTCTAGTTGTGCTAGGTGGTATTTATTGGTATTTCAACGTTTACAACGATATTTTTGTTTACAGTTTGTGTATTGGGCCGGTGGTCGAGCGAGCGAGTGAGTGAGTGAGTGAGTGAGAGAGAGGGAGCAGTGCAGCGCAGCGAGTGCCAGGGCAAGAGAGGGAGTTGCGCAGCGGAGTGTGTGTCTGATAATGTAACTGTATACATTCTTACTCTCAGACATGGTGGAATAAATTGATCATTCATTCCTGCACTTAATACCACAGTTACTTCTTCAGCTAAGCTAAGTTTTTCATATTCTGGTCTTGCTGATCTAGACATCACCTAGATATTAGATCATGGGTTGCAATAAACCTGTGACACATAGACAGGTATATACAAGTACAAACACTCTTATTGCTGAAAACAGTCCAGTGTATATCATGAAACATTTACCCTCTCTTTCCTCTAGCCTGATCGACTCCAGTCTAGTGAAGTAATTGCTCTAGCTTCCTTGACGCCACAACTGAAGATGGCGTAAGCTGTCTGTTAATAGAGCACTTCTTCCAGGAAATTGATTGTTTCTGATGCGGCTTCAGTGATGAGTCATCAAAGAGGGCATCTGAGATATTCCCTGCCTGTTTATTCTATGACTCCAGTTTGTTTAAAAAGACCAAAAAGCCTCACAAAGCATACAACTGCCTATATGTTAGCTACAGTCTTTTATCATGACAGTGCATTACACCAGCTCTTCTAGACGCCCTCGTTTTTTACTCGAATGTAGATTAGACTGATGGAAAGGGAGGGATGATCTGCTGCCCAGATGGAAATATAAGAACATATTTATATACTCTGCACTCTCGGCTAACTTTATTAAGTGGAGATGTAAACCACAAATTGTCATTCATGTGTTAGTGCAGGTTTTGCAGACGTCGCATCATTTAAAATTTGTCTACTGCCAGACCTGGTGTGTTCCACCACATTAGATTGTATTTGTTGAGGTAGCTGTACTTTAATATTGTTATATTTAAATTTCTCAATTGTTGATTCAAAGATAGTGAGAATTTTTAGCTTTCGCATGTGGGTTTCCCTAGCTTTCTGATTAATCTTAGGTTTTTCTCTGATCCTGGTTCAAGGGTTCGTTAGTTAGTTAGTTATTTTTTCAGGATCAGAGTCAACCCCATCTTTAACTTAAATGAGCAGTGGGTATAAGGCTCTTTAAAGCGACACAATGTAGGTTTTCAACCTTCAAATAATGTCTCAAAGATTTTTTTGATTTTACAAACCGTGTGAATGTCCCCTTTGTCAAAGCCTGATTAGTTCTGCATCACCTGTATTGGCACCATGTTAGTTATAGAGCTAAAACAATTAATCGATTAATCAATTACTAAATGAATCGACAACTATTTTGATAATCGATTAATGGGTTTGAAGCTTTTTTCATGATTAAAACAAGATTTCTGATTGTTTAAGCTTCTTAAATGTCAATATTTTCTTAATTTCTTTGCTCTGGATAACAAATCATTAAAAGTGAATCATTTTGGTTTGTGGACAAAACAAGACATTTGAGAATCATCATCTCCAGGTTTGACAAACACCGATCAACATTTTTAAGGTTTTCTAATATTTTATGGACCAAACGATTAATCAATTAATCGAGAAAATAATCGACAGATTAATCGATTATGAACATAATCGTTAGTTGCAGCTCTAGTAAGTTACAATTTTAGGTTTATGCAACAAAAAGAACTACAGCATTCTACTTTATGGCACATGATACTGCTTCTATATGTAGTGCGCTTCAGCCAGTGTGTTGTGATCATGTTACGTTAAGTCATCCACAAACACACCAGTCACCTTTTCTTTCCCCACCAAATACCATCCAACTGTACCTTCACGATACCATCATTTAAAAGGGAATACTGGCTTTCATAATGCATATTGTACACTATGCAGTTGGGAATTCGCTGCTGTAAACACAGATAAAACTTCTGTGTTTGACAGGCTAAGCTGGCTCTGTGTGTATCCCATCAGCAGCTGACTGTTTAATTGAGCGGGCTGTTAAGGCTGCCCTGCTTGTCTGAAGTCTGAACTGTGAATGTTCTGGACCTGTTAGCCAGCTTTCATGTTTGACATTCAAAAGCATTAGCCATTTACATTGTTACATACTCTGTCTGGAATTGCAAGATGTAAGAGAGTTGGGATCTGTTTTGTGATTTTGGAAATTTTGAGCATGATCAGTTTTGCCACCCATTAAGACCTAATTTATCTAAATGTGCATACCTTAAATTGTCACACAAATGTTCACTCACACATGCACAATGGTGGGGTTGTGCAGCACTCTTGTCCCATGCTGCAACCACCAACATCTTACTGCTTCCGTTGCTAAGGCAACCACTCAGCTGCCACTCCAAGTTGTGTAACTATGGAGACACCGGGGGTGACATCATTCCCCAAAGTTCTTAGTGCTTATGCACATTTTGCTGGTATTTGATTTATTTTTTAATGCAACATCAGCAATGTTTCACAGAAAAGGAGTTGACATATCATGTGCTTTAAAACAAAATGTCCCAGTTACTTGAATATTTGAAGTTGACAAGTGTAAATTCAGGATTTGAGTTCTCCTAACACAATGTTTGCACCAGCTGTGTACTGAAATCAGAACAGTGGCAGTAGATATGTTAAGCCGCAGCACTGCTTTTCTGTTACGAGTGATTTGTAACAGAAGTACAAGTGAGTCACAGTCCAGTACAAGATATAACGCAGTCACTAGCAGAGACACTTATATAACACTTAAAACTGCAATGTAGGGATGCGGATGCTAGTATGGAGGTGAGAAGATGAGGATGGGACTGAGGAGATAAGCAGATGGCCAGAGGAAAGGTATATGGGGAAATGTGGTGAGGAAGTTAGAGTTGTGATGGAGAACTTCAAGCTGTGATTAAAAACATTGAATTTTGAACTGTGGACGGCAGCATTATACCTCTCGGTGTACAGCCTGCTCAATATTATTATTGGATTTTAATTTTGAAATTGCCCTTCATACTCATCCTAATTTAGTCTATTCTGTAGTGAAGTTAACATAACATGTTGCAGCAGATGTAGATTATGAATTCTTCATTAAGCAAAATTATTGAAAAAACGGAGCAAAAACGGCATACTCAAGGACAGAAAAGAGAAAAACAAAAAGGCATAGCTGCAAATTTCAGCAAATATAAATGAAAGCTAACGAGAACAAAACCATAGAGTAAAGAAGTCAGTCAGGCAATATTTTGGACATATCCTGTAAAACACCGAGCACAACAAAAAGATGAAAGGTAAAGGGATAAAAGGATATCATCAACGGCCTTTAAACACCACCGGCTCAGGAAAACTCACAGTATATGTGATTGCACATCAAAGAGAAAAGAAGCAATATATGTTTGAATTTCAAAAGAAGGCACTAATGCAATATTCTAGGTGGTAACGGCTGTAAAGCAGCGTTTCAAAGAAGCCGAAGAAGGGTTTTAAGATAATAAGATAAGAATCAGCTAAATCTGCAAACCTTATCTCCTCAGGTAGGTCAGGGGCTTCCAACCTTTTTGACTGCACAGACAGCAGTTTTCAAATTTCTGACAGGCTGGTGGGGGAAATCTACTACTAACCATGTTAAACAAAGCATAGTGAATCATTAACCAAATAACCAACTCTTAACCATTGTGTTGTGTGCAATGGTTAATGTTGATTTATGCCATGCAAGACCTGAGCCTGTTTGCTAGAGGCAAGGTGGTCAAAGCATGGTACTATGTGTGAGTGACATGTGGAGTGTTTTTTCATGTGTATGTCTGCTGGGGTGCCTAAATTTGCTGGCAGTCAGAGCAGAAGATCTGCAACGAACAATGACATCCTTCAAACGCAACACAACAGACAAAAAAGGAGGACACCCAGCAGCTCATTTTTTTTTCTGCTTGGTTTTGGCCGTTTGTCTCAACAAGATGTTAAGCTTTGTATGAGAATAGACTGCAGGCATTGAATAAAAACTGGTTACAGGGTAGTGACACTTAGCTGTTGCCCAATCAACTCATTGTTCCTACTTTCTCTGCTTCCTACTATTCCTAATGGAAACGCAAAAAAATACCTACTGTACCAAACCGTTCCATTCAGTGGAAATACAGCTTTAGTCTGCAGTTTGGAAGATTAGCAAGTCATGTTCAAATTATACCAAACCAGAACTTCTTGAGGGTTCATTCTTTTACACTTATTGTTGTCAAAGTCATATTTATGTTATTGAGTCAAGCCCTTCAGTGACTGAACTGTTTTTTTGAATTTCTTTATTTTTCTCTCCGACAGGTAGCAGTGGGTCTCTAGAGGCCAGAGCCATGGGTGCGTTCCTAGACAAACCCAAGACAGAGAAGCACAAATTGCATGGTGAAGGTAATGGCCTGCGCTATGGCCTAAGCTCCATGCAGGGCTGGCGGGTGGAGATGGAGGATGCTCATACAGCCATTTTGGGACTTCCTGCTCCTGGCATGACTGACTGGTCATTTTTTGCTGTGTATGATGGTCATGCTGGCTCAAAGGTTGCCAATTACTGCTCTAAACATCTTCTGGAACACATAATCAATGCCAGTTTAAGGGTCAGAGGGACACAAGGCTCCCAGGCTGGCTTAGACAGCAAAACCTCAGCTCAAGCTCCTCCTACAGTAGATGCTGTCAAATCTGGGATCCGTACCGGGTTCCTGGCGATTGATAATCACATGCGCAGCCTCTCAGACCTGCGGAATGGCATGGACCGTAGTGGCTCCACAGCAGTGGGAATTCTTCTGTCACCTGAGCATTTTTTCTTCATTAACTGTGGTGATTCTCGAGCTGTCCTTTACCGCAATTCACAGGTGTGCTTTTCCACACTCGACCACAAGCCTTGTAATCCACGTGAGAGAGAGCGCATCCAGAATGCTGGTGGGTCAGTGATGATTCAGAGGGTTAATGGATCACTGGCTGTTTCTCGAGCTTTGGGGGACTACGATTACAAGTGTGTGGACGGAAAGGGCGCCACTGAGCAGCTGGTCAGCCCTGAACCAGAAGTGTTTGACTTGGTTCGGGCCCCGGAACAAGATCAGTTTGTGGTCCTGGCATGTGATGGTATCTGGGATGTCATGTCCAATGAGGATCTGTGCGACTTTGTGAAATCAAGGCTTGAGGTGTCTGATGACCTGGAAAGAGTCTGCAGTGAAGTGTTGGATACATGTCTGCACAAGGTGTGTACACATTTGTTTCTAAACATGACTTGAGTGTTTTGTCTCCAAATAGATTATCTTGCAAGCTGCTGTTAAACCCCATAGAGGAAATGGGAGTGAACCTCTGTCTGAATCATCAAGTTTTTCACAAATTAGATTTTTAACTGAAATGAAAATTAGTTTAAATTGAAATTTTTGGAATTTTAACCCTCTGATCCGCAGATGACTGTACAATGAAGAAATCTTCATGAGTGAGTTTATACAGCACTGTGCTAAAGTCTCTTTTACTCCCCACAGTGTCGAATTCTGGGATGCAATTACATTTTGTTTAGCATGTTTTGAACAAGATAAAGGACATTTATGTTATTAACAATGACAAACTTTGGTTATATTTACTCAAAAACATGCCAGAAATGTGTGACAACTCTGTCCGAGACTGTCTTTTTGGCTAAAATGCAGGATATGCCCACTTCATATTGTCTGAGTTCCCAGAAAGGAAGGTGGAGTTGGAGCAGAGCAGAAACAAACAAAACTGGAGTAAGGGCAACTAAAGTGATGGGGTATATGAAAGTGAATCCTCCCAAGCTGATGACATAGATGATTTAGAGTTGGTAGGAAGATGTTTTTTTTTTTTTGTTTTTTTTTTAACCAACAATACATACAAAAGCTTAGGCAGTGTTTTTTAGCTTAGCTGTGTTTTTACTGACGACAGAACTCGTTTCAACATTACAAGACTTCTCATTCGCGTCTTTCTCTGCTTCCTACTAAACACCACCTATAAAAGGGAGCTTTTGATTTACTGATCTGTGATGCTCCCCCCCCACAACCAGACCTATTATAAGTTATAAAATACATTTTGGGGATTTCAAATTTTGTCAGTTTTTCGCTTAAAAATTCGATACTTGGTATCTCACAAGCGATGTAATATCACCATGCAAAATATCGCAATATTTCACTGTATAACCCCCCCCCCCCACAACCCTAGCGTATATAAAACGTGACATTTACACACTAATGCTTTGAGCTGTATTATAATATTTCAAAGCATTACTAAACAACTCCACCTCTTACCTGCTCTTTCTTCATCCCTCTCTCCTGTCTGTCTGTCTGTCTTAGGGGAGTCGAGACAACATGAGTGTTGTGTTGGTGTGTTTGCCCAACGCTCCCAAAGTGTCAGAGGAAGCTGTGAGAAAAGACGCTGAGCTCAACAATTATCTGGAGTCTCAAGTGGAAGGTGAGAAGAAATGGATGGAGGAAAATAAATCAATATTTCTATATGCAAACATAGTACATTGTTCAATTTTAAATAATTAGTTGTTGCTTTTTTCAATGAATTCCTTAAGCAACTGCAGTATTCAGTTTTCTATACAAGGCTTAAAATTAATATAGGGTCTTTTGATTTTGGCAAATAATTGAGTAGACCTCATGAGATAATGTTGTGGTAAGCTCTGTCTGCATCAGTGTACTCTCATTCGAAATGTGTACTCATGATGAAAGTGGCAATATTTTTTTTTTCTGTAAAGGTGTTGCATCTTTCCCTAGCTAAAACTGAATAATCTGATGTGTGTTTTCTCCACTGACTGATGCCATTGCCATCTTCTGTTGTCTCACCACCAGCCAAATTGGCTCTGGCTCACAGCAGAACAATGACTCCATCGTGACCCACTTCCTCTTAGTTCCCTCTCCACTCCTCTCCACCTATTCCCTCAATGCACTAGCTCAAATATTCACTGTCCTGATTTATTTTATTTATTTCTTGCGATGCAATACACCCTCTGATAAACCCTGCAGCTCTTCTATTCTTTGCTCGTATGTCTGCTTTCTTCTCTTGCTTTTTGTATCTTGTGGAATACCAGGTCATTTCAGCTGTTTCAGATTTTTCCCTAGAGATAAAGAGAGGAAATAAGTTCTTCAACTCTGAAACTAATAGAAATCTACCTTTTAAAAACACCTTTGTCTTGGTCCACATGGAAACAAAATGTATAACCATGGTAAAGCGTGTGACGATAAAACAATCGTAGTTTTGTAAACTGCGTATTAATATTTGTTCAGTGGATTTGGTCAAATTCTTTTCCTGTTTCATGGTTGACTAGTCATTTATATTTTTTGTTTAGTTTGTTGTTGTTGGGTAATGATAGTAGAAGAGCAACAAATAAAGGAGTCACCATCTCTCCACCTCTCTCTCAGAAACAATGTCAAGTCCAAAAGAGCTTTTTTTTTCCTCCATCCAACACTCTTGGTCTCTACCAGCTCTCCTTTTGTCTTTATTGCTTTCGCAAACCTGCGATTACTCTGACTTGTGAAATAAAATACCCAATTTTGTTGGGTGGTGGTAGTGTTTTATTTTGGCAATTTGCACATTTACAAATTACTGCTGCCTTTTAGATATTATCATTCAGCTTGTCCTAAAATGCCTCCTTCTCTATGTCACCATTGTTGTTTTATTTTTAGAGATGCTGTCTCGCTCAGTACAGGAGGGATTTCCAGACCTGGTAACTGTGATGAGGAATCTGTCGACTGACAGCGGGATGCCACCTCTGCCTCCAGGGGGAGGCCTTGCCAGCAAGTAAGGACCACTGCCCTCAAAGGACAGTGTATTTTTTATGATACGGGTAGCGACCAGAACAGATGCATTGAACAAGCCACTAACTGCCTTGCCCAGGTCTTCTGTATGTCACCCAACCAAGTTTGCAGCTATTAAACTACAAGCAATGTTTACTTTACCTTCCTAAATAGACCTTGTGTTGTTACTTGTGCGGCAACAACCACCCAGTCACAGTTTTTTTTTTTTCTGTATTTCTTTCTGCAGACACGGTGTTATTGAAGCAGTATACAATCGTCTAATCCCATACAGGGAGGAAGATGGGGTGAGTGTCATTACAAATGATGATTGAGTGATGTCTTTGAAGGTAGACAACAGATGACTGATTTAAAGATTTTTTTTTTGCACACTTACAGCAGATCAAGTATTAAAATGGCCCTCTGGTTTTTACAGGTAAAAGAATTTTCTGAAACTATGCTGAAATATTTCAAGTGGGGAATCCCTTTGCATCACATTTTCACATGTAATTTTAATACACCTGGGATTAGAATGCGTTATTTTGTGATGAGATGGCGATCTGATAGCGCTTCACCACATGCATTTACACCTGGGATTAACATGCGTCTGTGGTTAGCCGCACATGAAATTGTGCTATTGTATGGACTCTTCGTTGCTTTTCGAGGGGAAGAAGTCGTCTTCGACACGTTGAAAACGTTAGCTGTGCTGGGTGGAGTGGAGACGTAATTTTGTTTAATGTAGTCACAGTGCATCTCCGATAACCTCCTGAAGTGGTTTGGCAGATCGTATGGCAATCTGCCTCAGGTGTATTTACACCTGTACTTACAAGTGGTCAGGCGCTATCCGATTGCAATCAGACTACGGGTGACGCATTTTAATCCCTGATGTAAAGAAGCCTGTTCCTTCCCCACTCCTCTGTTTTCTCAGTTCAAACACAGTTACCAGCAGGGGTTTTATTTTTTAAAGCTAACACTTTCTATATCAGCCTGCATTTATTCAATAACTGACACTAGAACAATATACTGCATACAATGAAGAATGCCCGTATCTGCCAGTGGTTCTAAAACAGTGTTGTGTTTCTCTTTTTGAGGGTGTCTCCATGGTTGTGAGGTGATCAGGTTTAGACCCACCAGGTTGAGCAATAGGAAGGAGACAGTAATGCAACATTACGCATGCCAACTGCCATAAAACAACAACAGGACTCCATGGTTGTAAATTGAAAATATACTGTTCCTGCTGGAGGTCAGATGTGGCTCTGTATCTTTCGGCTTCGTGCCATCTTTCTGTGATATTACATTATGTAATGTCGTATACCAAACAATGGGGAGGAGTTCAATTGATTCCTTCATTGATTGATTCCATGATTCAGTTTTAAAATGATAAGATATACAAAATAATCGTAGGATATTCACCGCAGGGAGATCATGCAAGACAGTCATCAGTTATGTCTCGTTCTCAAGCTCAATAGGTTTCTCTTTGTCACCAGTGCAGTTAGTTGTTAAGGCACGGAATGGGAAATAAAAGAGACATTTGTTTATTTTGTATTTATTAAAGTTGAAGATGTGTGACTCAAAGAAGTGTATGTTGGTGTTATCCGTCAATCAAATTGTGTTTTAAAGATTCCCTGAAGTTTGGTTGTCCACATATACAGTATTGCACAAAGGTTTTAGGCAGGTATGTGGAAAAAATGCTCTAAAGTAAGAACACGTTCACAAATATAAATTCTAATTGTTTATTTAGTTTTTTTTTGACTCCACTGTGTGTGTGTTTGTGTGCGCTCACCTGTTTGCCAGATTTTAAACAACACTGAGGTGACCGTCACATTGCCTCACACAATCTACCAAAGTATCCGACATAAGTTAAGCACTGCTAACTGCAGTAGTGTCTCCCCACCGTTGTACAGGCTCTCTTAAGAATACACAATTGTGTTCAGAGCAGCATGATGAGAGGAGACATGAGTGACGAGGTGGGAAAGAAGGTGCTGCTGCTGCTACTGCTGCTGATGTTGCTGCACAGAGGAATCTGTGTGATGCATCAAGTTTTGTTATTCTAAAAAAATGCAAACAAATCTGATCTCAATGAAACCGTACTGACAGTGAGTGGTGCCGGTTTATCCGAGGGTGCCAACATCTAAATTGTACGCATAGTGGGATTCGCTTTCTAATCATAATGTTTACTTAAGGATTCTTAATTGTAAGAACTGATCAGCATAAGTTATTTTTAGTTTGAGGACCATAACTTTTTTTGTCTGTAAAATATGGCTCTCGAGCTAATAAACCTCTGATGTTTAGCCGTTTTATTGACCATTGTAAAGATAACCACCGGTTGCATAACTTCATGGTGCTTCAGGAATTTAGTCTCTAAGTGTAAACTGACTTAAAGTAAAACTGGTTGAAATAACTCCTATTTAGATTTTGTATAACTCACATGGGAAACATATTTGATTTTATTGCAAGTCATATTTTTACATGTCCACTGAGATTGGCACAGCACCCCCCGCGACCCTCATGTGGATAAAGTGATAGAAGATGATTATCTTGGCTTCATTCTAGTAATAGTAATATAATTTTGACGTACCCAAAGCCTGTTAAAGCTGCAGTAAGCAGGATTGCAAGAGTGACTCATGTTTCAGGATTGCATCTGTTTGTCCTGACCTTTTCATTAGATAAGCAAAAACAGATGCCCTTGTTTCATACCCACACATGAGGTAATCGGTCCACATTTCTGCTGATACCGAAGCACATTTAAGATTCTTTCCTTAAGCGCAGGCAGTTGTTGCCAATTTGCAACTGTTGATTTATGTTGCACCAAAGACCTTAAATAAGACACCTTTAAATAGAATAAACTTTTTTTTTTTATCTGAGCCACTCAAAAGGGTGATAAATTAAAAAAAGCCTGTCATTTTTCATAGCTGTTTCAGCCTGTAAAGTCTTCATCCAGGCAAATACCATTAATTTTGTGTTTGTGAAGCATTGTTTTTCGTACAAAATGGGGAATGAAAAAAGCAACTAAAAAATAAACAACATTAAAATGCACTGCCTGGCCAAAAAAAAAAAAAAAGTTGCACCCATGATGCATAGTGCCTGCTGTACAAGCCTGTGGGGGCAGTGCTGTGATCTGGGGTTGCTGCAGTTGGTCAGGTCTAGGTTTAGCAACATTATGTACCCAAAGAATGAGGTCCGCTGACTACCTGAATATAATGAATGACCAGATTATTCCATCAATGGATTTATCGGGCTCAAATTATGAAAGAGTGGTTCAGGGAGCATGGGACATCATTTTCACCATAGAGTCCTGACCTTAACCCCATTGAGAATCTTTGGGATGTGCTGGAGAAGGCTTTTGCACAGTGGTCCGACTCCCCCATCATCAATACAAGATCTTGGTTAAACACTGGACAGAAATAAATCTTGTGGCATTACAGAAGCTTATCGAAACAATGCCACAGCCAATGAGTGTCGTAATCAAAGCTAAAAGCGGTCCAACGAAATATTAGTGTGACCCTTTTTTTTTTGGCCAGGCAGTGTATTAAATAATATCAAATCTTGCGTGGTAAACACCATGACACACACACTCATTTACATAGATTAGGGTTGTATAGATTTGTCTAACTGTGTGTTCACCCTCTGATTAACGCAGCCCTCCTGTTTCATTTGGTAAGTGATCACATATATAATTGTTAAACCCGTGCCCCCTTTCTTCCAACCACTCATTTACACACACACACACACACACACACACTTGCATACATTTGTACAGGCATGTAAGTGGTGACCTGTTATGCACTTTTCCTTGTCACACCTCCATCGATCTCTGCTCCCTCCTCTGGTCTACTTTCTGGCATGTGGAGCTGCAAGTAGAGTTGAAGCCTTACCTGTAATGTGTATGGACATGACTGTCCAGGTTTGATGAGGATGAATGAATGATCGTTGTCTCTGCTCCTGTCGGTCCCTCTCTCACGTGTCGCACACAAACTTGCATGCACTGGGCCTACACGCATGCACTCTCTTGTCTTTGCACAACTGCACGCAAGCACTTAACAGTCTCTCTTTCTATGTTACTCCCCGCAATAAGATGGAAGGCACTTGATATGTGTTGATATCATTGCAGAAAGAACCGACACACTGAGGTTACAAGGATGCTCTCGCTTACTCTGCTATTGCTATTTTTTTAGTTCCGGTTATCTTCTGGTTGTGTTTCAATCAAAGAGAAAGCTGCAGTTGAACAGCAGGTGTGAAATCATGGAATGTTGCTGTAAAGCCATTTGATAAAAGTGTGTTCCCTCTTTCTCCCTGCTGTCCCTCCCCTTGTCTCCTTTTCTCTTTTTCTTACTTCCATTGGTTCTCGCTTTCCTGTTGTACTCTATTTTTTTTTCCATTTGCTTTTTTCTCTGTGCATTGTCCCTCCCCCTTCTCTCGCTTTCATCTCACAGAGTGGAGCTGAGTTCGAGTATCACTGGTAGCTGTCCAGCACGACCGCCTGATCCAACAACACAGGACCACTCTTCCAACCATACATCACCTTCTAATTTCCTGTTCCCCGTCCACACTGAGAGATCAATCAAAGCAGAAATCATGGTTTTGGGAAGCCCTCAGCAAAGTGGAGGACCAGACTTTTTTTTCTCAATAGAACAAAATGGTGAACTGCATTAATTGTTTGGAAAAAGAGCAGCATATATAATAGTATATACATATTTGGAGAGGCAAACATGCACGCTTTCTTTCTCTTGCCCCGTTGTGTCCTTGCTTTTTTTGTAGTGGTCGTGTCGTGGATTGATGGAGACACAGGAGCAGCCTTGCTCTGAACGCTAAAGGCTCTTAGGTGCCTTTCTCAGTTCTGAGAGTCGACAGTCAGCCATGACCAAACCAGCCACTGATGGTTAGTCAGACTCTGATTTGACTTGAGTGGTTGATAGACTGGACTGTGGTTCCCCATGCACACAGTTAAGGCAAGTCCTGGTCTCTGCTCAAATATCTACCCAGCTCACCTCAAAGGACTTGGAGGGTTACAACTGGACATCTGGGTTAAAGCCTCAAAGTCTGTGCCAGGGAGCTCCATCACCTGAACACAAGAGGAACACTTTATGAGAGAACCAAGACTGTGGGGGCAACCGATTTCAGCTTCATCCCACCATACTTTGTCCAAAGTAAAACAAAATATGGGCAGGTATGCCAGGCTGCACAGAGGAATTACATGGATTAAATTCACTCACACCAAGTGTGATGTCTCTTTTTGCACGCCCATTTACCCCTCAATTGCTTGAAGCAGGCTTGTTCAACGACTACTTTAAGAAGTCCCATAGGCGTTTTATTTTGTCTGACCAGTAGGAAAAAATTATTCGTTTTCACAATTGGAAAAAGAAACATTACAAAACATCAAAGAAAAAATGCAACTCTGCTCAAACGGCCTGGAATAAAACCTTTAAATAAAATAAAACAATTTGTGCTGGAAGTCTACAATGAATAGGGCTGATATGGAAATGTCTGATTCTGTCCTAATCAAACAATGTTAATACCCACAAAGTACTTTTTCATTTGATGTTGCAAGAAAACATCCGTTCATATTCAGCCTGACTCTTTTGACTTTCCTCAGCTCAAACAGCCTGGGTTTAAAAACAAACTTTTTTTTATGTGGCTGCATGGTTCTGGGAATAATTACAATCATTAATCAGTTAGCAACTGTCAACCAACAAGAATCATTTGTGTTCTTCACAGTACCCTTCACAGACGGCTGTTAGTGTGAGGTGTGTAATCAACAGCATAGAAGACGTAAAACATGGGTGTCTTCTTTATCGCCACCCACCTGTGCTCTCTTCTTCCCTCTTACATACATTCACTCACTTGTCTATCGTGGTTGGGACAAACGCCGTTCACCCGTAAACAAATCCAGAAAGTCTTCAGCAGGCAGAATAAATGAACCCTGTGTGTGTGCGTGACCACGTGTCACAGCAGGACTTTGTGCCGATGCACACGAGGTCAAACTGCAAACTGAAACTGTCTGATGGTTAATGTTTTCTGACAGACACTGTGATTGAGTTTTGGTTTGTGATCTATTTTTTAAGTCGAGCTTCAGTTCAGTGTTGCGGTGTTAAAGATTTAAAATGACTTCCTGCCACAAAATATTAACTTTTTTAAGCTAATAAAACAAATGAGAACTTCTAGATACAAACTGTTTCTAATATCAAGTATTACAATTTTTATAACTCTTAACCCTAATCCTTAACGTGACAATGGACATAGAAGAATGAAAAATTGACTGATTCAATTGCAGCCTTTGCAATTTGGTAATAGTGCTTTTTTTAAAATGGTTTTGAAGAATTTTATTTGAAAACCACTGATTGTTCAGCCTTACTGCGAACATATATTCTGTCAATCTACAAGCCAGGTTTACCTCACAGTCAGCGTTGCTCAGTTTAGTGACAGACAGTTTTACAGTGACACAGGAAAACCTGTTGAAACTGCGGTTGCTTGTTCCTCCCATTTTCTTTATATGACAGAAGAGACTCTGTTGTCATTTGCAATTATAACCTTATAAGCTGCTGTTGTTTAAGATATAGAAAGATTACAAAGATTAATATTATTATACATGTACACACATAGGAACATATTTTTATTTTAATCCATGGCATGTGTTGTGGCCTGATGTGTGTTTTCAATGTGTGTGTGAGACATTAAAGTCCAAGCACACTCATTATTCCTGCACAGCAGCTTTCCAAAGACCCCCAACACATACACGCATAGTGTATGTACAACATACAACTGCTTGTGCTATAACTTGCCTTTCCTATTCCCGTTTTTTTTGTATGCCTTCTTTTGCTTCGATTGGATTATTTTTGTGTGTGTGTGTGTGTTTTTCACAGTACTGTGGTCCAGTCAGAGATGGATAAGGAAATGCCAAGGAGAGCATTAAAAGTATCTTGTACACTGTATAAAGAGATGGAGTGAGACTAGGACAGAAGGGAGTCCGCCCCTTCATCTGAAGTCGTGTGTGTTCACACTGTCGATGACATTGCTCTCTTTCAACTTTTCCGTTTAACTTCCACTAGTTTTTCCACTTTTCCCACATGGGGCGGTGCATTCTGGGAAAGCCCCGGGTTCGACTTTGTATTAACTAGTTTCATTTCTGTCACAACACAAGCACTAATCACTAAGAAACTAATCAAAACCTCAGAAGAAGCAAGTATTTTTCACAAACACTCTTCTTGTCAGTATTTTTGGATTATAGAATATAGACAAAGTGGATGCACATACTCTTGAGTGTGCGTTATTTTCTTTAGATTCATTTAAAGCCAACTATAAGTGTATATACACAACTGTGCTGCACATTTGTGAATCACACAATGGCAAGCTATTTGTGCTTTTTGAAGTGGCAGTACTGGCAGAGGTTAGGTCCTAAAACAGTTGCTGGCTGGTTAATGTTCTTGTGGTACACTTGCTCTCGTGCCATATGGCAAATAGGTACTTGAATGTGTAGTTTTGTTTTGTTTTTTTCTTTTGCATTTGCCCTGTTTTAATGGGATGATTGTTCTTTTTGTGGTGGAGGGGGGAGGGAGGGCTGGGTCTATATGGCTGTGCATGTTTTGTGACTGAGGGAGGAGTGTATTTGTGTGTTGGAAAATGTTCAGTGTGGTGGAACACACAATGTTAGAGACCGGAGAAGTGATGGTAAACGCAGCAGGACGTTTTTCCTTTATTGAGACAGGAGTTCAGCAGGTTGAGCAGGTCCTAAGCATCAGATGGTCTTTCTCACATTAGAGGTGCAAAATGCAAAAGTGAGCGAATGCCTTCATGTCAGACCAAATGAACAAGGTTGTGAAAAGAGACACACAACATAATATATGCATCAAGTTGTCCAGGAGAACTATATTCAGAGCTCTGACGGTTACATGGCCCGGTTTGTTTACATCGCCTTGGTGGCAGGAAAAGGTTATGCAGAAATGGACAGCACCAGTCCTGGTTTCAAGCCATCAGATTTAACCGCACACTTTAAAATCCATAGATTGAGCAATATATCGCAACTTGAGGTGGAGTAGACCTGTCATATTCTGACGTCGACTTTCCCTCGTCGACATTTACACATCCTGGTAAATAAACAGGATAAAGTAAGATATAAAAGATATGTCTGTGGATTTGAACAGCATGGCTTCCTGCCAAAATGGCGTTGTTTTGATTCCGTCACCTACCGGAGCTCCACACACAGAGGACATGCAGAGTAGTTTGATGTCTCTCGGCTCAATCCATTTGTACTCTATTATACACTGGAAAAGGAAATGAAGGCAACACTTATTCATCACCGTCTTTGATTCTCTGTGGCTGGTTTGACTGGTGGACGTCACATTAGTTGTCAAAGAATGATGCAGTTTATATCGGTAAAGATGTAGGCGTTCTCTTTTTGCATGTTGGACCTTTTTAAATGATTTCCGCTGCGACTTTAACACTGAATAATGTTTTACCACACTGAACACGGCCCTCAGGTTAGGTTTATGTTGAAGCTTTATCAGACACTGGGTGAAGAGAAGAATAATGATGGAGAATCATTAACTTTTTTTGAATGTAATTTCTTCATTATTGACACTGATTCCACTGCATGGACTGAACACAGAAAACTTTGATAATGCCTGAATGACTCTAATATGTTTGCTTTGCTTTCATGTAAAGTAAAGAAACTTACACAAGGGATGTGGTCTCCAGAACCTGTCAGTCATTCTGGGTCAATGTGGTCATGAGAACAACAGAGAGGACGTGGAAATTTAGGAAACAGACACAAAATGGCAGAGATAACATTCCCCAGGTGAGCTCTTAAGAAGGGGCTGGATCTTTGTCCTCATGACCTCTCTCCCTCTGCTGTCCGGGGGTCAGTATATATGCGCACTGATAGAACTGACTAAATGGACTAAATGGTGATGTCTTTGATGAATTCCACATTATTTTTTATTTATTCCAGTGCTTTTTAACTCCTATTACATGTACGCTGTATTTTAAAGACAGAGTGAGGTGACAATAAGCTGGTGTGTGTGACCCACTCACTTTCACCCTCTTACTTTGATACATCTAAAAGAAGACGGTGAGTTTTAAGAGACGCCCGGGGCATTCACCATCATCCCTTCTTCCTGTACTATTTCCCCCCCCCCATGCTATTGTGATGTTACAGACCGTACAGTAAACAAACATCAATAAAAATGGTTTTAAGTTTGAATTACTTGAAGCTGCTATACTTTCATTTCTGTGTCAGTGGAGAGAGATAAGCTACAGCTGCCTGTAAGGCCTGTCTACGGCTGGGCATTATTTCATTATGTGATTGTGACATTTTCTTCAATATTAATATATAAGAGCTTCACTACATATTGATGGGTTTGTATACTGTGCAAAAACACTTTATGGTGAAAAGAAAACTTAAATGCTTTCCCTCAGATTTTGCTAAATGTTTCCGTTTAATGTTTTTGTCCATCAAGAAGTTAAAAATCACAATTAACTGTTAAAACAAGAGTTAATCTTTAAATATTAAAAACAGTTTGAAAAAGTGACTGAATGAATAAATAGTTTGGACATCAAAGCAACAACCACCTTGTTAGTGATCTAAACTAGTGATCTAAACTCTCATCCTGAATCAGGAAAAAGTAAACTTTTAAAAAAAAGGTTTTAGTGCAATGAACATCAAGTGTTTACATGCACAAAGGCAGAATTGTTGGGATTGATGTGAACTGTTGTTATGGTTAAGGTTAAGGCTTTTCTTTTCAAATGAACTTGAGTAAAAAGGCTATGCAATCCTGTGTGTGTGTGTGTGAGTGAGTGAGTGAGTACTTTAACCCTCAGAGTCTCAGAGCAGCTTCATTTCTCCCTCAGAGTCCTTTGAGAAACTTCCACTCTCTTCACTTCTTAATTCCTCTCTTTCTGTCTTTGTTGAGATCAAAATCTAAATGCGATGAGTTTTAAGAAACACGAGGCTCACATAGACCTGGTGACTTGCATCGATAATCCAGCCTTTAAAGATGTCGACGGTGAAGGTGACGGCTCGGCGGCCAAAACCTCCGACGACGACCACGCCGGGGAGGAGAAGCAGGAGTCGGCCGCGGCTGAGGAGTACACGCAGATCAAACCTTACGCCGGGATGCCCAAAGAGGTTCTGCTCCTGTACTCCTCTCAGGCCCGGTACCGAGTTCCCCGGGAGATCCTGTTCTGGCTGACGGTGGCCTGCACTCTGGCCATAGTGGCGCTCACCATCACTGTGATCGCGGTGTCGCCGCGCTGCCTGAGCTGGTGGCAGCTTTCCCCGGTGTACCAGGTTTACCCACGATCCTTCAAAGACTCGGACGGTGACGGGGTTGGAGACCTCAAAGGTGATGCATCAAAACAACTTCATAGCACAAGTGGACAGGATATTAAGATATTCACTTTAAGTAAATGCACTATAACTTTAATGACATTGTGCTTAAAGCTGCAGTGTGTAAGTTGTGTGGGGTTCCAGCACAGCACAGCACAGCACAGCACAGCACAGCTCAACTTGACTTTTTTTTTCTTCTTTTCCATCAGTGATAGAACCTGGTACCTGATGCTTTTTTCAGTACCTGCGAGCCGAGCTGATACTAAAACGTCAAACGTCATTGATCACATGGTGTTCACTGAGGGTCAGTCAGCATGAGCGCGATATCCGACACAGGAATCAAAGTGAACAATGCTGAATTGTAGATCAGTTAAAAAGACTTTTAAAAATCCTGAAAACAAGCGTCATTTTCTAATATTTGGCAAGGAAATGTCTTTAACAGAGGAGTCTGGTGTATTTAGCCACAGCGCTGGTGAAAGCCGGTGATCGTGAGCCCAATCACAAGTTATTCAACCGTATTTGAGTTCAATGTCAGACAGAGTCTGTGCTCCGGGCATGCAGAAAGAAGAAATAAATAAATAAATAACTGCTTTGCTCATCAGTAGTTTGTGTCGCGTAGAAAACAACGTCAGGGCAGTTTCGTGCAGCTGCGCTATGACGACCCCGCCCACACTGAGTGGTTACCATGGGAAAAGCTCCACTCATGCCCGTCCCAAGCCCTGGGATAAATAAGGAGGGTTGTTTCAGGAAGGGCATAAAAACATTGCCAAATCAATATGCAGATCACCAAAACTTACTTATTTATATTTATATATTTTAGTCAGAAATTGGACAGGGGACAATGAAAACAATTGGGATGCAATTTAATGTTAATGCACAGATTTAAATGATTGTGATGATGTGATATTATGGATTTGCCTGATAAAAGGGATACACGATAATGGACTTTTTGCCCATACCCGAAACGCAGATATATCGGGGGTGCTTCGGTCGATAACCGATACCGATATATGTACGTTTTACCCTGCACCTAACTGCAGAGGTCATTTAGTCTCTTCTGTAGTGAAATTGGATTTAGCAGCCTATTTAGCCTGCTGTTGGAGTCATTACATTTTAAAGCCAGTACCGATATTATGCCCCTACCTATTATGGGAGCCTACAGCACTAATGAATACATACTTAAATATTGTTGTTATTATCTGAATCAATTTTCTAGTGCTGGTATTTTTTACATAGTAACAACTGTAACAGTATTTATTCACGGTTACAAAAAACAAACAAACATCATTTTTGGTCTGGCAGGAATTCAGGAACAGTTGGCTCACTTTGAGTTTCTGAACATTAAGTCCGTTTGGATCAGTCCGTTCTACCGCTCTCCCATGAGAGACTTCGGCTACGATGTGGAGGATTTCCGGGCCATCGACCCTCTCTTTGGAACCATGCGGGACTTTGAAGAGCTTCTGGCAGAGATGCACAACAAAGGTGTGAACTTCAACATTGTGCACATCGTGGTGGTGGTTTGGTGGGAATTCAGTATCTCTTTTTTGTGACTGACTCAAACGGTTTCCCTGAATCAGGTTTAAAGCTGATCATGGATTTCATTCCCAATCACACCAGTGACAGACATCGCTGGTTTAACATGAGCCGGATGAGAGATCCTCACTACGAGGATTACTACGTATGGACCGACTGCAATGCAACTGCACCAAGACCTAATAACTGGGTTGGTATTTGCTGATGAGCACGTTCTCTCAACCTGGTGTGATTGAGTGAACTCCTGCACTGTTAATGTGTGCTGAGATGATTTGAGATGTCAGTCACTTCACAAATCCACTCCTAACTTTTCTTGTTCTCACAGGTGAGTGTGTTTGGAAACTCATCATGGACATTCGATGAAGTAAGAGGACAATGCTACCTGCACCAGTTCCTCAAGGAGCAACCAGACCTGAATTTCAGGAACCCACATGTCCGCCAAGAGATGACTGTAAGATAGCGTAAACCTCACTGCACTTAGTCATATGCTTCTCAGACTTACACATTAACATTGTTACCTTTGGCCTGTCTTGTCTTTAACAGTGTGCAAATTGTCACACACTAAAAAGACTGTAATCAAAACCATGAGTACTCCGCATCAGTGATGTGATGTCTATAAAGGATAACACATTAACCAAGCCCAGTTAAACCTTCTGTCTTTCTAACCGAAGTTACAACAACGATAAAAGCTAAGTTTATTGCTTATTCTACTATTTAATCTGTGTATCGTTGCTCCGCTCATTTATTATTATTTTTTTGGCTTTTCCATTAGTGATAGTGCCTGGTGCTTTTTTAGCACCTGCTCTGGTGAGATTCCAGACGAGCTGAGCCGATACTAAAATGTGACGTGGACAGACTGTTGGCCACTTAATGGTCAAAGAGTGTCGTCACTGGAAGAGTCATGAGTGCGACATCTGACACAAGAATCAAACTATAATTAGTTTAGAAGATGTAAAAAAAACTTTCATTGAGGGTATTTAACCTCAATGAATTATACTTTACAACAGCCTTACATAACCGTCATCACAATAATAAACACAAACAAACATTTCTCATTTGTCATTTCTCTAACACACATGTTCAATACTAAATAGCACTTTGTTGTAGCTGAATGAAAACCAGATTTATAACAATCAAATGACACTTTAACACACAGGCAAGTTTCCAGCCCACATTTTCATAGTAGTATTTTAGACATGCTTTATTTGTAATATTTTATTTTAATTATTTTATTTCAGGACATTATTCACTTTTGGCTGGATAAGGGAGTGGACGGGTTTCGCATGGATGCAGTCAAGCACATCCTGGAGGCGGCGCACTTGAGGGATGAACCACAGGTGGACCCGAACAAACCACCTGTGAGTGCTTTTTTAGTCTTTAGTTGAGTTTAGTCACTGGACACAATGACAAACAGCTCCTTGTCCTCACGTTGACCTTACATGACCACCAAGCAAGGCCTGGTTTATCTGACCTGCCAGCTGAAACTGATCCGTCTCCAGTGACAGCACGGGTGTGCCACTCAGTGACTGACAAATCAGCCGCTGCCCAGGGATTCTTTAGTTGGGTATGTCTTGGTTTCCTGTTATGCAAAGGGCAAACTACTCAAAAACAACAACTTCTGCCTGGGCTGTCATCACTTGATGGCAGAACAAAGAGCTTCTGCAGCTGAGTGGGAGAGTTGCACTTACACACGATGCATCATTTATCTCTCGCTCCAGCACCAGGTCGTCCAGTGCTGTCCTGCAGAAAATTCAAGAGTTAATGATCCATTCAGAGTTAAGCTGATGAAGAAAGAGCCTTTGTTCCACGAGGGGTCGAGTTATTTCCCACAGAAGATTAGTAAGAAAGAGAGAGGCATATTTTGGTGGATTAGCGAGTCACTGGTATTTACCTTCCACTGTAGAATAACAATGTAACATAGAGGCCGAGAGGTAAATTCTTTTCTCTTTTCTTAGCCACGCACAACTTGTAGCAATATCATGCATCGACTATGGAACCACAGCATTATATTACCTGTGTATACAACCAATGAAACCAATAAGGTTTATTGGGATATTCAAACACATGACTCAGTCAATCCTAAATGAGGAAATAAAACAGCACAACAAGGCAATTAAACAAAGGCAAGCTTGAAGATGCTTGTTAAAAAAACATTAACCAAGTCCAAAGAGCTCAGGTCCAAGGTGTTAAGGTGCTACATCCTCAAATGCGACATCTCCTTTAGTCTTGAGTTTGTGGCAATTATCTGAAACAACCATTGTGGCTTTGGTGGTTTACTGTCATCTGAGTGGTTTGCACTCAACATTATTTGGGCATTATTATCCCTTAATAGGTCTGTAGAGAGAAAATAGGTCCAGGGTTGGTACTCATACTGGTCCAGAGTGTAAGAATTAGTAACACCTAAAGGTAAGGCTTTAGATTATCACAAACAGAGAACTCCACTTACCCTTCCTTTCTTTAGAGTGTCAGGAAACTGTGGTTGGCGGAGTGAGTTTCCACTCAGAAATGCTACAGATTTGGCTGGTTTATCCATTAAGGCATTTAGTGTCTGCCACAAACCCCTCTGGACCCTTGAGCCTTCTGTGTGGTCACAATAGGGCTCACTGGGTCAAAAGCTCTCATATAAAACATTAGATTTTATAATGGCTCACCTCTGTTGGAAAATTGACTGGAAAACCTACCCAAGCTCTCCTATGACTCCCAGTGGACAGAGAAGAATACCAGTTGACGATCTCAGTGAGGACACTATGAACGAGCCACCACTCCACTGCATTAACTGGATGTAAAAACCTGGATTACAACCAGTCTGATGGCTCAGAAATCCAGTAATTAGCACATGACCTCGCCTGTCTTTATATTCCTTCTCCCCAGGAGATGATAACTTCAGAGTGGGACCTTCACCATGACTACACCACCAGTCAGCTGGGCTTGCATGACCTCCTGAGGCACTGGAGGGCAGAGATGGACGGCTACAGTCGTGAGCCTGGCAGATACAGGCATGTGAAACAATACCTACAGTAATGTTAGGGTAATAAGTAAGACAGGATCTAAAGTCTTTCAATATAAAGTCCACCTGATCTTAATTATAACAAATACCTAACAGACATTTTGTTTTTAAGTGTGTAAAGGATAAAACTTAAATGAATTCATGTCATGTTAATTTGTACTTGCTTCACTGCAGGTTCATGGTGACAGAGTCATATGATTACCACGAGGTGGAAAAGACCATGATGTACTATGGGACGCCGCTGGTTAAAGAAAGTGATTTTCCCTTTAACTTTTATCTGCTGGACCTGCCTCAGAACAGCAGTGGCTTGTGGGTTCAACATCTGGTCCATCTCTGGATGGCCAACATGCCCAAGGGACGGTGGCCCAATTGGGTGGTGAGTCACAACGGTCACATTTGGCTTCTTATATTAAATTTAAATGAGTTACCCTATATATTATCCTAATTTAAACCCTGAGTTTTGTGAAAGGTTTCACTGATTAACTTTTTAATTCTTACCGATGATGTTCATAGTTGACCGAGTTGTCAGGAGTGAATCTTTAGATTTCGGACATTCGTCACAATATGACATAAAAAAACATTATTTACTTTTTTGCTATTGTCTAAATCTACAGTCTCTCCATCTCAGGCTTTTCTCTCACTTAATCAACCCAACCATTTATCCCTTCAGTCTTATTCCTTCCAAGCATAATTCATTCACAACTTCTACCACTCCTCTCCACCCATCTCCTCTGTTATCAGGTCGGAAATCACGACAGGCCTCGAATTGCCTCCAGTGTGGGCCAGGCCTATATTCGTGTCCTCAACATGCTGCTGCTGACCCTTCCAGGCACACCGACCACCTACTATGGCGAGGAGATTGGCATGGAGAACATTAATATCACAGACAGTCAGATACAGGACCCTGCTGGCAAACACAATGCAGTCAGTACTGTATAATCACTAAAAAAGACTATACACTTTATTGATGTTACACAGCAACACATGTGTGTGCAGACAATAAACAGTGACACATATTTAAATAAGAAAAAAAGGGGAGGATTTATTTAAAGGTTGTTGTATTTTGACACTGCTTATTAAAATCTGAGAATGCCTTTTTACTTCAGAGTGCCAGTCGGGACCCACAGCGATCTCCGATGCAGTGGAGTGGAGACATGAATGCAGGCTTTAGCAGCAACAAAACCAACAGCACCTGGCTGCCTGTACACTCTGACTACAGACGCGTCAATGTGGAGGTGCTGCATCTCATTTACTCTTATTCCACTTTCATTGAACACTAAGCCAGTGTGAGCTTTTGTTGACTGTATTTCAGCATTTCAGATCAAGTAACCCACTGACACTTTCTCCACTAGGTCCAGAAGAAAGACGAAGATTCCGTTTTGTCTCAGTACCGTTTCCTGAACGCTCTACGTCAGTCAGAGCTGGCGCTGCAGCGCGGGTGGTTCTGCTACGTCCGTGCCGATGCCAGCGTTTTCTCATTCCTCAGAGAGCTTGACGGACTTGACCGCGCTTTCCTCATGGTGCTCAACTTTGGCAAAGAAGCTGCCGTCACAGATCTCTCCTCTATTCCAGAGCTACCGGACCAGTTAACAGTGCTGATGAGCACAAACCATGTCAGTGATGGCAAGGTGCTGCAGAAGTCTCATATCCCGACAGAAGCGGGGGAAGGTTTGGTGATTCAGTACTCCATCAGCACTCGATTTAATCCCACCCACTCAGAACAGTGCTATGTCTCTGAGAAAGCCTGCTATATACGTGTTGTTGACATACTTTATAAATGCTGACATGGACAGACGATGCTCATCAGTTTTCACCGCTAGCCTTACTTCCTCTTCCGCTTGCGTCGAGGAGGTTCCAGACTCAGCTCTTTGTATAGAAACGCTAGGTTGAGGGCTTCCTGTGTGAGGGAGAACAGACAAATAACCAATGTCACAGTCTGTAACCACCAACTACTGTTTGTGTTGTCAAAGTGAGACACTTACATTGGATGTAAGACAAAAGAATAACAAGGGCATTAAAAATAATTTTACCACAGCTACTTGTGCCTATTTTGCCTAATTTGTAAATGTGTTTGGAAACATGAACGCATAAAGTTCGATTTGAAAAATACAAGATATACTTCATATCCCTGGAAGAGTTCATTACCTCCTCCATCATCAGCTCAAAGTCTTCTGGTCCAAAGTGACTTAGTCCAGGCTGGATGTTGAGAACAATGTTGGGTGCGGATTTTTGTTCTGAAAGAAAGAGGAAGATCAAGAGAGACAGAAGTCAAAAGGATGAATGGGGGGTAAAATCTGTAAAACTTTATCTAGGAAATGTGTCTCCTTATTGTACATCCATTTTCTCGTTCTGCCCCAAATCTAATCTTCCTCTCTCGTGTCTTTTACTCTCCTTTCATTCATTCTTGCTCCCTCCATATCATCCCTCCTCACTCTCCCCGTGGTACTGGCTGTTTCACAAGTGCGGTCTTGACCTTGACAGCTCACAATCTGTGGCGTCTAATCTCTTGCTCTGATACACTATCTCTTCACCATACTAATGGGCCTGCACACTCGCCTCTACGTGTCAGTGCATCAGCGTTTTATCAAAGACTCCGGAAACAGAAAGATTAGGGAGACAGACGCACACGTGTATATACAGTGTGTGTATATATATATATATATATACACACACACATACATACACACACATACAGTACACGTAGACTAAAGCAGCCTGGTGTGTGTGTATGAACAACAGAAAAGTGAGAGAGAGGGTAAAAGAGAAAGAAAATGAACGCAGAGAGAGAAGAAGGGTGTAAAGAGGAAGACTGCTCATGTGGTGAGATGTAGAAAGAGCCCATCTATAGGGAAATGAGAGCAATTTGCTGATATGCCTGCTATACTACAAGGTGACCTTTGGTCATGAACTTAAAGCTCTGATGACATTTTCCCAAGACAGACAGCTGTATATCTGTTACTGCTGTTTGTCAAGACATACACATAAAAGCTGTGCTGATGCAGAAATTACACGTAAAAGAAGGCTGATGAGAGGAAAGACGCTGCTGGAGTAGACACAACATTGTGTGCATCGTACCTTGCTTTGGATTTGTGGTGAAGTGTGTATGAACGGCTTCCTTAAGTCGTTGCGTGTATTTCAGGACACCCGTCAATGGAATCCTGGCGTCACCTCTGTAGGCTGTCAGCAGCATCGATGGATAGCACTTACACACACACACACACACACACGATAAACTAATTTTCATTGCAGTATTTTAAAGATTTTATGAATGAATAATGCAGTTAGAGTGTCCTCTAAATCAAATGGTTAACTGTCAGAAGGGACTGCACATTGTTAGCGAGATTTCAGAAAAAGCCTGGAGGTCTTGAACCAGGACGATTCATATCCAGGCTGTGTGGGACATGCGTATTAAAATGGCTTTTCATCCACAAAAACAGCCACATTTTGACTTCTCCTTCTTCACTTCTATACCTGAGGAGTAATATTATGAAGGGGACAATAGGAAGCGATACTGAGTCTGTGTTTCTGGTTTGCTACGGGGTCGCCCCATTCTTCTCTGTCCTCCATGGTTAGAGGGAGGCTGGGGTCCTCCATCGTTCCCAACACGTCCAGGAAAGGAGCCTGACAACAGGAAAGAGAGTTGGCGTCGTGTCATTTGGCGAGGAAGTGAGGAGACTCTCGGTCTTTGGATAATAATAACACTTTCAAGCTGAAGCACACAGTGCTTTCTATATAAATAGGAAAACACAATTAAATCATAGGGTCATGCTCTAAACCCTCAACAACTCACACGCATATGAAGATAAATCCCAGGATAATCAGTTTAAATCACTATCAAATGATAGAAAGTGATAAAATACACCATTAAAAAGTTTAATTTAATCACACTGAAATGATGTGGTAAAAGTGAAGGCCGTGTTATAAAAGTTTGCTCTTAGAAGGGATTTAAAACCTGCTGTAAAATCAGCTGATCTTGTAATGAAGAACACTTAAACTGAATGTGACACACACAAATACACAAATCACCAGCGGTTTAACATTGTACCTGCAGGGTGACAGCCCGCATCATGTGTGGGTGTCTGTTGCACAGTGCGCCCACTGGCACAGCTCCAGCACTGCAGGCAGTGAGAGCAGTGAGTGAAGGAGAGGAGACTCCTAAGGAGAAGAGGTGCTGGAGACAAGTGTAAAGATCCTCTACTCCTTTCTCCTTCCCGTCCTCACGAGCCTGTCTTTGCCAGGACAGACCCTGCTCTGCTCCACCTCTGAGGGGTGTGAAGGACAGATTCACTTTCACAGACATATACACAATTAAGCTGACTTACACTTTAACATGCCTATACTCAGCAAACACACTGCTGAGTCGGTCCTGCAAGGTGATGATTACCTGACATGGCAGTAGGCCAGAACCCAGCCCTGCTCCAGCAGCAGCCTTTTTTCTGGGCAGAAATCCATGCAGAGATCTCTGCCATAAGCCCCATAGACATGGACCAGCAGTGGTGCCGGTCTCAAACCTTCAACAGGTACTGCACTAAACAGTGTCAGTGGAACAAGAGCGCCATCCTATACGGGAGAGGCATCAGACGGTGATGGGTAGAAAATATCAAGTGTAAAGTGATCTTGAGTCAAATAAAATGGTTTTGCCAATGATATCAGTCCCAGTATAGAAGCACAAGCAGGCAATTGATGGATTGAATGAAACATGTCAAACTCCACCACACTAGGTGGCGATATGCTCTCTTTTAGCTTGTTGGTATTAGGCATTTTTTCATTTGAACCTTTCTGACACAAACCAAACAAATTTTAGCTGGTGGCTAGTTGGTACCATGTTGAGAGTGTTCTGTATCTTTCAACCACCCATTAACTTTTATAAATTATTTAAGCTGACAGAGCATACATTCAGTCTCTGTAGCAGTCCAAAAATGTCTTCTTCTGTTATTTCCAGGTCAAAGCCAATGTAGAGAGCTAGGCTTCTTTGGGTGGGGTTGAACATATAGTACATGCAATTATAAATCAACTCCCAATCACATTATCTGGGCAAGTTAATCCACCTTTGAGAAATTCACTTACATTGTTAATCAGACTTTACATTTGAAAAGTTTAATTTAAGTTGGACTAATGCATCCTTTTTCCCTGACAGCATGTTAATGTACTGAGTGAGTACCTTTCTGTCTCTGGTGTCCAGTTGCCAAAAGAGCTGTATCAGTGGACACTTGAGTCTTGATACAAAATGCTGTGATACAAAATGTGTGTCATATGTCAAGTGTTCTCACTTGGCTGCAGGCCTGTAAGCGTGTGATGGTATTATTGTCCTGGTTCTCTGGAGAGAACCCATCTTCACTGTGTGATAAAAGGAGTCCATCCTCGGGGTACAGACAGTAGGGCACTGGTGGGTGGACCGGAGACGAGATGAGGATTTCTAACGCTTCAAGTTTGTCTGCCAAGCCTGGTTTCTTGGTTTCAATGGCACAGGCCCAGGAAGGGAGCTTGGGAATGCATAAATATAACAGTATATGAGAAGGTGAAGTGAGTGAATTATAAAAGAGGATGACAGAAAAACAATAGAGTGAGGAAAGAACAAAAACATATATATATATATAAAAAAGAGTTCTCTGACACACTAACCGGTAGAGTGTATGCTTTCTTTGGGTGCATCAGTGGGACCACAATCAGGACAAGTTCATTAGCAGGCGTTCTTGCAACCAACATGCAGTAGTCTCCAACAATATCCATGTCTTTGACTACGTTACCTGGGCCAGGGGTGAACAAGGAGACCCAGGACAACATGGATGGCTCTGAGAGAGGAGCTTGTACCACCTAGTGAGTGAACAGAGGCATAAGTCTCCTTCCTTGTGTACTGTATGTATAGCATGTATGGCTGAATAATTAATAATTTTTCTACCAGATATTAAGAATACAATTTGCAACAAAACCTTTAAGTCATATTTCCATTTATAAGTCACTGCGTTACAGGTTTAAAATATGATGGAGTATTACCACATGAGATACTATACTATATCAATATATGAACTACTCTACACTCTACTGCAAGGATGACAACTACTTGCTTCCATCATGTATGTATCACATTTTAGGTAAGACATTTTAGGATCCTTTTGCTGTTACATATAAACCTTGACTCAGATGTGCTACAAATAGGATAGTATATTTACTCTCTGTTATCCTGAATAATCAACTAACTTACCAAACTTTAGATCCACTCGTAAAACAAAATAATAAAATGTGTGTACAGGATTCTCTGGTAGTAAGGTGCAGCATCCTATGAAGAATTAGCATTTTTATATATGTTTATTGATATAACTCTACCTGATATTCCTGCCCCAGGCCTGTATTAGCCAGGATGATCAGCCAGCCTCTCCAATGTTCCACGTGGTACAGGAGGTCCTGCTGGCGAGGTTGAATCAGGTGAGGCACTAAACTGTTTTTTGTCGTGTCAATCAGCAGCACCTCTGAACTGGTCCTGCTGTTGCAGTTGATGCTCAATATCCGTCGGTCTCTGGAGAGGGCAACCTCCACAAACACACTGGGGAGACATTGTTTTTCAAGTAAAAGATGATGTGGGAACTGAGGCAGCTTAAACGTTAGACATCACTTACACTTACTCAGGCCGGTTTTCCTCGTACACAGTTGTTATCCTGCTTCCACTGAGGGTCATGTCCAGACGAAACGCTCTACTGCAACGCAGACCCTCGAGACTTGTATAAAACATCACCTCATCTGTGGCCCACTCTTTACACACAGAAGAAAGTATTATTTATCTGTTGTGGACATTACTGAAATAAATGCAAACTATTTAAGACCTACCAAAACTGAAGACGTTATCCAGTGTGAGAATAATGTTTGAAGGATCCAAAGGAGATTTTTCTCTTGCAAGCCTCACAACAACACACCTGGATTGTCAAAGTACAATATTTATATCTTTTTTTTTAACTAAGCAACTTCGAGTATGTATTGTATGTTTAATGCTGTTCCATTTACTTCACCTTGGCTCTTCTCTGTGATTAGATTTTAGTGTGGCAGCAAGGTGTTTCTCCTGTGGGGACAAACGTATTCTCTGGACAGCCCAATGAAACCTCTCTCCTCTCTCAGGTCCCGTCTTATCCTCTCCTCCAGGAACTTGTTCTAGATTTAACACCTGCTCTGGATCTCCTGTAAACACACAAAGGAAACTAGGTTATTCACAAAAGTGGGAAATGTCATAGAAGTAACAGATGCAGATTTGGGTCATCTGGTTCTACTTGTATGTGCTTTCATGATTTCTTCTTACTCCGGCTCTTGTCCATCCTGTAGATGCCATCACCTTCAATAAAATACACATGATGATGTCCACAGACCACTGAGTGGTCCTGTGTGCTGGAGAACCTGCGGTATGCTGCCTTCAGTCTCTTCTTGAAATAATTTTGTAAATCCTTGTACTTCTGAAGTCCAGGACTGAGATGATCATCTGATAAGTTTGAAGTGTCCTGCAATTAGACATAAATAAACATATAACAGTCATCTCCCATTGTTGTAAATACAGTTAGTTCACTGGTATTTGGGCAATGTCAAAAATGTACTTGGTGGAGATGTGCACTCTTCAAATGCTTTCTCTTGTTAAAAATATTACACCAAATTTCTAAAGCTTTAATCACTGTACTTTAACCAGGTATAACACCTGATAAATATGTTGTTCATGTTAGATAACCAGAAGTCGTGTGGACTCAACAGCCTGTGGTCAGGACGAAGGGCACTGAGCTTGGAAATCGATAGTTACTGGTGCAAATTCCGAGACAGGGTTGGGGCTGAGATGCTCCTGAGCAAAGTACCTAACCCCAATTGCTCCCTGGGTGCGGATATGTTCTGTTCACTGCTCCTGCGCACACTTTGTGTTTACTACTGTTGCATATTAAAGATGAGTTACATGCAGATATGAATCATTAATTAGTGTTTATGTGAACATAAGACATTCTAAATGCACCTAATTTCACCACAGTCCTAAATTCTATCCCTGTGACATCACAGTATGTGAGAAAGTGATGATAGAGAGTGTCTACGGTCATGATACATAGTTGTATGAAAGATCTGGACATCACTGAAAGTGTGAAAGATCATGCTGATACTTGAAAATGAAAACTAAAAGAATTGAACATAACATACATAACATAAAACATTGTCCTGGTAAAGTATTCTCATTTTCAGATCATGATCCCAAACTCTGAACTCGTGTTAATAAATTGTTCCTTGCCGTTTGTCTCTATGGTGATGGCCACATTTGAAGCTCCTTCCTAGTTTGAATGTGTGTAAACAAGACACCATTTTCAATAATTCATATTTTAACGTGCAACACGCTTGGTGTCAGATTATCTGACACCAAGCCTGAGGTGTAAAAACAACATCTTGGACAGCCAGTGGACAGTCTTACCGACGTGCAACGACGTTGTGAGGACAAACGGAGACATGTTATCCGCCCGCGGACAGCGAGTTGAACACGAAACGGCGTGAAGAGACGAACAGGAGAAGACAGCAGAGACGAGACAACGACGGCCATTATCAAAGACTGCTACATCAACACATGTCAGCTGTGTGTGTGTGTGTGTGTGTGTGTGTGTGGCTGACGACACTAAACACGTAAATAATAATCACTGTAGGTCAACTGTTCACATTATATTCTGTTATTTAGTGACTAATGAAGCTGTTTCGAGCTCTTTCTACAGACGTGCACGCTTTCATAAATAAAGCCCGCTGCTGATGACGTAGGAAGATAAACCAGACTGAACTAATCAAATCCAGAAATGAGCAGTAACTGGATACTAGAAACTGTCCAGTCTGATGAGAGGCAGTGTGTGTGTGGAACATAATCTTTATTTATATGCTAATAGAGACTGGTCTTATCTATCTATCTATCTATCTATCTGTCTGTCTGTCTGTCTGTCTGTCTGATATTATAATGTATCAGTGTTGTAACAAACTACAGATACTTTGTTACTGTACTTATTTTAAAAAAAAAAGAGTTTTACTTTGTTATTTATATTTCTAGATACTTTTTCTTTTACTCCACTACATTTCCTCTAACTATCTTTGTTACTCGTTGCTACCAAATAAAATCAGAAGAAGAGTTGGTAATGGTCTGTATTTATATAGAGCTTTTCTAGTCTTGATGAGTTGCTTTACTCTACAGATTTACCATTCACCAATTCACACCCTGCAACATGGGGTTAAGTGCCTCAAGGACACATATAAAGTAGAGTCAGGAATTTAACCCATGACCTAGTTGAAAGACAACTTGGCCTACCACTGAGCTACCATGGCTCAATCTTTAGTCTTTACTTTTACTTATAAAACTAAGTACAGTAAATGTCATATACTTAAAGTATTTAAAGTAATATTATAAAATCATTATTTTTTCTGGTAATATACGTGCTTTTACACAAGTATCCATTTAATACTTTATACAAGATTGGAATATAATATTTAAACTGACTGAACTGCCATCGAGCAGCTCGATAATCCATTGGGATGTCTTGAATGCCAAAAGTGTACGGAAGTAGCACACGTCCATTGTGAGGGTAACAGGTGATCACAGATAAAACATCTCTGCGATCATGTCTGCATTGGTGTAGCCTTATTTTTTTACTACTACATTGCTACCGATAACTGTGACACACCTCTGCAGCCACTACATTTGTTTACACATTCATTTAAGCCCACAACTTTGAAGACACGATGGAGAGGGACTCCACCGGTGCTGCGGAAAACACGCAGCCTGCTTCGCCTTTGAGGAAAAACCTTAATGAAGACAGGTGCGCAGCTGATTCCCACACCTGCCGTGATGGGACCTGTGCTGCTGCCACTGATGTCGCCAGAGCCAGGTGGATTCTGTTAAGACAGGTACTGTGAGTCCCAGGAGTAAACACTAATATTCTCACGGGTTTAGACTAGGAATGTGATGATACCACTTTGCTGTGTCCGTTATCACAAACTCCAGTATTTACCGATACTGATATTAGCCTGATACAGTCATTTTGGACCATTTATGAACTATGAAGCTGTTAACAACACATTTGTGAAGAGTCATTTCAAAGACTCCAACTGTGTGACAAATATTGTTCTCCCAAAAAGAAGACGTAAACAGCCCAAACATGACTCTGAGCTAAACTGCTTTTGCTGATCTTTACTTACATTATTACAGGCTGGGCATAGTGAAGCATGTGATATATAGGAATTTTTGGTTTCTATGGGATTTTACATGTGTACATGTCCAATATCCGATCCAGTGATTTTGACCAGTTTCGGACCAATACTGATACTGATACTGATTCCCGTCCCTAGCTTAAACTCATTTTATTCAGGTCACACTTTCATGTGTTTTTGGACATGTTCTATTTCATGTAACCTATATTCCCTCTAACTCAGAGTCAGCAAATAGACAGAACCAACACAGTTTCAAGTAAGCAACAGAGTTTCAAGCAATACATAGTATTCAGATTGTCTAATGTATTTATAAAAATAATTAAAAAACTAAGATTTTATTTCCTAATTCATCATTTCCAGGGCTTCATGCTGCAGACAAATCTCAAGTGTGTACATTTCTAAATACCAACAGGTGAAGTTAATTAATTTGTCAAATGTATGTCTCCTGTAAATCTCTGGTTTACCTATTCAAAATAATACTGTATAATAATGTTTTATTATACACACGTTTGCTTTTGACACACTTTATATTGTGATTTGGGATGCAATGGGTTGTTGTCTTTAAAAAGTGGGTCCACCACACAGTAAATGTTTCACAAACAGCATTAGAAAACATCAGACATGATGGAATAAACTACTGACAACCTAACAGATTAGATCACCACCTATTTGTTCCGTAAACCACCAATTTTAAATAGACGTTACAATATACCTACTTGGGTCTGTTTCTACTTTAAATTACCACACAGGAAAATGATGCAGATATTTCAAATGTTAAAGGCAGAAGCTTCAGCTTTTGTTGATGGCCAAATATAAGTATAGGGCCAGGTCCACAGGCTGGTATAGTAATAATATAGTATTTGTTGCGCAGTTTGAAATATGTAATATGTGCTTCTTTTTGGAAAGGTAACATGTTATTTCCACTCACACAGGTGTTGCGTCAGAAGTCAGTGGACAGTCCGCAGGTCAAACAGGCATCTGTTCGCAGATTTGCAACGTTTGACCTTTTCAGCAGGAAAAGGCTTTTCAAACAAGACCCCAGTGATACCTCAGATGGCCAGTGGGTGGAGTACAGAAGTGTCTTCTTTCCAGAGTACAGTGCCTCACTCAGGTACATGCATGAACATGTGAATGGACACTCAATGTTTTTTTGTTTCATGCTAGCAAAGATAAAACATGCTGACAGTGCATCACACGTACAGATTATGTGGGTAAAAGTCAGTATTGATCAAGTTCCAGGTGATGCTGCATTTAATATTGAGCGTTCAGACATGCACAGAACTCTGGATATTCTCAGTGATTCTACAGAAGGGCTGTATGTGTGAATACAGAATACAGGTTCCCACTATAATCGCAGATAATCTCAGTGCATTGGTGAGTGTCCTGCTTCTTGCATGCTTAAAACAGGAATCTCTGGAGATTCTCTTTCTCTTGTGACCACTGCTTATTCAGACAACATCCCACTGTGTTTGTCTTGTGTGAATGACAAACTCCAGGTATGGTCAGACCAAAACACCCAGAGTTCATGTCAGAAAATGGCATTCAACTCTCTAGAGTCTAGTTTTTTGTCAATTTAGAAAGAACCACTCTTTATGTGCTGTCCTGTGTGCCATAAAACAGGTTGAAATGCTGCTCAATTTTCAATTTCATGTTATAGTTTTATTTAAAAAATGTCTATTCATTGATGTGCAGACATAGTTTAAATATATTGTTTATTGTTATAAATGTATGTCTTATTCAATCTCAGTGATGTTAACTGATATACAATGTGTTTCCTAAGAACAGAGCTATAAGTTTAAAAAAGGTAATTAACACTATTTGTCTTGTTTCAGTGACTGTAATAAATATGCACAACATACTTTTCTGTCCACTTATGTTTCTGTGTCTTTCAGGGATAACATGGGTCCACTGAAAGTGAATGAAGTGCTCAACAGTTTCGACAACACTGGTAACGTCTGTGAGTACATTGTTTCTCTTTTCTACTTGGACTAGCTTTAATGTGTTAGTGTGTTTATGCAAGTGTGCACGGGATTGTGTTTAGTTGAGTTATTGTACTCCCTGACCTTTATCCATGACAGACAGACGGACACGCACACACGCACACAGGTTTGAGCAGCTATTATCCTCAGGACACGCTGCATTGACTTTCATTTGTTTGGTCAATGCTTAACAAAGCATAGACCTAAACTTAACCTAACCTTAACCACAATGCAAATCTTAGCCCTACATTTAACCAGTTCCTCAGAAGCTTCATTAGGACCAGGTTTTGGTCTCCATGGGGACTACTGGTCCTGACAAGGTCAGTTTTTATTTAAGAAAAGGTAACTAGGTCCATGTGTGTATACACACACACACACACACACACACACACACACACACACACACACACATACACACACTTTCTTACCAGGTACATTCACATGCCTCATAGAAGGGACACGTGCTGCAGTCTTCTTATTACACCAGTCAACAGTGATGAGTGGTTCAGTGATGAGTGGTTTGGGAGAAAAGAAAGTGTATAAGTCAAGCAGATGTGCACATGCTGTGTGATATGGAGTGGAATAACATCATCGAAGCACTAGAGCCTTGATGTTGACCTTCACACACTTTGTAAAGCTTGACTGAGTTTATTTTTGATTGAATGTAATTCAGTTTTACTCCGCTCTGTTCAGTCCTGTTGCATTTTGTAGGGTGTTTTGCTTCCCTCTTGCTCTCTAGAATGAACCTCGGACTAACAACCTCTATGTTGTGCCTTTTCCACCCTCACAATTCTGATTCCAATGCACAGCCCTACTCCCTGCCGCACAGTATTTATGCAATAGAATGGCACTGATAAAGGATTTGAACGTACTCAATAAAACCTGGGGTGCCTGTAGGAATTTCCAGCACTGCTCTCATTAATCTCATTGCTGCAGCTGTACTTTTAATTTTGAGGTTTTGAGAAAGGCCCCATGATTTTAGTTTTTGGTGGCTTAATTATTTGCTAATACATTGGATAGTTTACCATGTCCTTTATGCCATTTAATCTTATTTACCTGAGCTGCTTTCATTTTATTATAAACTGAAAAATAGTTGTGTTCTAAAACTGTGTTAGAGTAAGAGACACAGTCAGTTTGTAATAACAAACCAGCAAAATATGATTTAAAATCTGATTACGCATTACATCTTTATCGTCATATTAGAGGAAAGTTAAGGCAAAGTCATTAGTAACACTTGTTGAAGGTGTTTCTATAGACCCTTCCTCATGTGTTTTTTGTTGTTATTAAATGTAGATAAAGTTAATAAACCCACTACACTGGTGATCCATCTTGCTATCCATTTGGTTCATTATGATCTTGTTTCTTTGAATTTCCATGTTCACATACATGTGAAGAGTTATGGCAAGAGTAACACGAAGAGCTACACAATTAATGACAAAATGATTGAGATTGAAATTGTTATACGACCATGGGCAATTACTCAATCGAAACTACTCTTCTGTTATTTTATGAAGATAAAACGTGTGACAAAACAATCATTTTGATGGAATTCAGCAGTGCTGCAGGAAGATGAGAAAAAGTGTTGTTGATAGACTCATTTTTATATTTCTTTTCTGATAGTTAAGCTGCAAAAATGATTAGTTGCACCAACTATGAATTACGTAGCAGTCATGATATCTGTCAGAATAATCACAACATGTTTTTCTAAGTTTTTTTTTATAATCATATCATGCAGCTCTAATCACAGACTAGTGATAACCAGCCCGATTGCCCCACAGGAGTCAGGGTCATAGGTGAAGGTCGTATCTTGAGGCTACTTCAGTGCACAAAAGCATCAAATATATAAGTCATGGCAGAGCAGCTAGTATGTATAATCCCTTTTCTTTACAAGGAGACTAAAGGATCAATACTTTTTAAGAGGTCATCATGTTCTTGCCTTGTAGCACAGGCCCCCACTGAGCTCTTTGTAATTTGCAGATCTCCAATTAGCTCTGCTTTTCTATAAAGTACAAATGTGTGTAAAGAATCCTCTCCCTAATTTATTTTTCGTCGTAGCAGACATGTCCAAACTGCTTACTGTAGATACCCCCTCATCCTTTGTCCCAAACTACCTCTCTTTCCATTTCTCTACTTTCTGCCCTCACGCCCCTCCATCCCTCTCTCCTCCCAGCTGGAGTCATGCTTGGCCAGATGGGTAACTGAGTTCCTGACTTGGCCTGTGGATTAGCACAGCCGGAGATTAGAGCATAGAGGAGGGTAGAGGGGGAGATGGTGGGTGGGCATGCCAGAGGTGGAGGTGTGTGTGTGTGTGTGTGTGTGTGTGTGTGTGTGTGTGTGTGTGCGTGCGCGCGCGCGCGTGCGTGTGTGTGCACGCATAAGGAGTGGAGAGCCACTAGTAAAGGGGACCTCATTCCTCAGACAATGAGCCAGCCATCTCCCTCTCCATCCCATGTTTGGGACTAGTAATGCGTGAGATCAATTAGGACTGGTTGAGAGGAGGCTCTGAAAGGCCTGGAGGTGACCCTGTCGGAGCTCAGGGGTCTATTTTTGAGGGTGTTAGTCAGAGAGAATCCCCATTAAATACACAAACTCACTCATATCTATTTTTTATGTCCTGCTCACAAAGATGTACAACCACACACACACACACACACACACACACACACACACACACACACACGTCTACACAGTCTTGCTAGTTAATACACATTCTCTTTGGCCACATTCACACCCTCTCCATCTTTCCTGCTATCTTGATAATCCCTCACCCCTGAGGTGTGGACAAGCCCAAATCCTAGGGTTCCTTGTCCTCCTGAATAGCAGGCTAAAAAGTCTAGTCTGGATTAGCTCACTGCTTCCAAAATGTGTGGACTCAGCTTAAAATTGCTACCCCCTCTCAGCATGAGCCTCTCTCCTGGCTATTGTGTTTGTCCCACCAATGTGCTCGTATTTGAACAATATATTTTTTTCTTAAGGTGACGATAAGCTGAAGTCAATGGTTTTACCTCAAGCTGAGAGGAGAAAGCAAGGGGTCTCAGTGACGATGGTTTTTAATTTAAGTAATGGAGTGTTTGTAGAAATTATGTCATGTCACGGAGAAGACTCGGGCCTGCACTGACCGCAAAATTAAAGTAAAGGCTTCACTGACTTCTCAGATACAGCACATGTCACATGGTACATCATAATCACATTGGGAGAATACATTTAGTTTTCTGTTTCTTATGAACAAAATTAATGTTAATGACTGGGGGAAAAACTTTTTTGATTCTGACACAACTTTTGCTCGAGTTCCTGCAGAATTTTTGATCTTTGGGTCATATGCCTTAAAACCTTTTTTAAGTTTGGCTAAATATATTTTAGCCAAATAAATTAATAATATACACAGTTCATTTATGTTTTCACAATCACCCCCTCTGGTGGTCATTCACAAGTCACGAAATTGCTGTTAAATTTGTAACTCATTATGTTGTCACTAAATGATTTGTCCCTTTTCAGATCACTTTGAACTATTTGAACTCTGAACTTCCAGCCTTCCTGGATCTTTTGCTGACAGTGGGAGCTTGTAATTGTAAGAGAGCTTTGTGCGGCCATTGTTTGGGGTTTCAGGGGTGCTTGTTTCCTGCTAGGGATCAGGATTTTAGTACACAATACAGGCCCTTGGGGTTGGATGACCAAGAATGCATCAGAGGAGGTGTCTGTGTGTCTCTGTGTGTGTGTTTGAGAGAGTTTAGGTAGAGCTTGTTGACATTGCAGGGTAAGAGGACTTTTAGCGCTGTGGGGTTACTTGTTGGGTTGATGTTGCAGGAAAAAGTCACATAGTGTCCATACTCGCATACACACAGGGAAAATGTATCTTTGCTGTGTGTGTTGTTGTTGTTGTTTGGATTCTTCCACACACACACAGCCCTAGTTAGAGCAATGCTGTTCGTCAGTGCATTAGTGTGTGCGTTGTAATCAAGAGCCAAGCATCCTAATGAAGCTTAATAGCACCTTCTTCACTCCGGCTGTCATTGTATGAAAGGCTTTCTAGCCTTTCAGCCTCTCAGTCATCCCTATTATCTACCACAGACTTCACCTATCACCCCCACTGGTAAATACTATAAGCCCAGAATGTTTGAGTGTCATGAGTGAGCGCAGTGATGAACTGGTGGCAGTTACCCGCTCATTTCTGTGGCTCTCTCTGTGAGGTTATAAATGTCTGCATATGTTACACTTACAGAAACAAGACAATCCTCACTACATGTCAGAGCAGAGTGTTCTTTGTTGGTTTTTGCATTGTTGGGCAGGTGTGTGTTTCATCTGTATCTAGTGAATCTATCATGTTCATGTATGTGTGTTTAATTTGTTGCTAAGTGTCTTTAGTGACTATGTGTGTGTGTGTGTGTTGTAATAGGTGCCCCCCGTAGCCTCCCCTTGTTTCAAGCCTACAACGGAGCCCTGTTTGCATAATTATGCTAATTCATTGTGCCATAGTGCTAATTAGACCTTGTTAGACAGTAGTGCCAGACCGGGAGATGGCAGCCATGCACACACATACACAGAAACACACACACGTACAGACACACACACACGCTCACTCACTGACTGTTGTGTCAATGACAAGGTTTGTGGTTCCCCTCTGTGCTGTTTATAACATGCTCTCTATAGCAAATGTTCTCTACTGTGTGCTCTGGACTGAGCTCAGGTGGCTCCTCTGATTTTTATTTAAGCTCATGGAACAAAAATCAATATAAAACATGAACGCTATTAGCTTCCTCAGAATCTAATCCATGCCCATATTCTCATTATTATCTATTATTCCTCAGAGCTGATTCTAATTGCACCTTTTGCAAGCAATTTATTTTATTTCTCCTAACTCCACATCTCATTTATTTAAGATGTTGCATATGTCCATTATAATTACAACCACTAATGCACAACTCACTTTATTTACTCTATGGATTTTGTCATAAATCAATCCAGAATTAATTTTTTTGAAATACAGATTTACATGAATTTAGAATTAGAATTTTTAGAATTGTATTTTATTAATTCCCTTGGGGAAAGTATTCCTCTGCATTTGACCCATCCTTGAATTAGAAGCAGTGGGATGCCACACTGAGTAGCGCCCGGGGAGCATTGGGGGTTGGGTACCTTGCTCAGGGGTACCCCAGGGTACCCCTTTTTGGCTGGGTGGGGATTTGGCTGCCCCTCACATAAAAACCAGGTAACCCAAACTGGGCTTTAGAATATTTCCTCATAGTATACAACTCATGTAAATGATTAACTTATGTTTTAAAAGAGGTTAAATGAGATGGTTTGGGTGTAGGATGTTGACAATTGGGCTAAACTACTATAGGAGCTTATATCAAATCTAAAAAACCAACAACAACCCTGCTTTTTTGTTATACATTGATTTAAAGTTATTATTGTTTAATATGCTGTGGTTATAGAGGTTAATTAGACCTCAATGCTTAGCTTTATTACTTGTTGAGATAAAAGGGGATCAGTAAATGTGGCCTGCACAATTATTGTGTCATCTCAAACATTTTATTAAATATGTTTACTAAATATTTTATTACTTTATATATTTTTTACTTCTATAATAATGTTTCACAGGAGACAGGTGAACTATAACAGATACAATAATGTTCTTTCATCCATTGTTACTGCAACTGTTTCATTAAATTTAACCACAGATTAAAATGATGTGCAAAAGTGTTTGCACATGGGCACTGCAGTGTGTGTGTGTGTGTGTGTCACTTTGTGGTGTTGGAGGAAGTGTGAGCGAGACTTGAGTGGGTTGAGGGCACGTTGAGAGAGTTGCCAGTTGATTTAATTGTAGGCAATTGATTTTTGCTTCTGCAGCCTTGTCTCCTTCATCCGTTCACTGGAGAAAACAAGGAACGGGGACTTGCCTGAAGTACTGCTGGGTGCTGGAGGCTTCCTGACGTTCGAGAAGTTAACAGTCACTGCTGTATTTGTGAGCACAATTTGATGCTAATGTGTAGATACACACATTAAGGTTAACAAGTGTGCATGCAAGTGCACACACACACACACACACATATACAGGCTGAAATTCCCTGAAGTAAACCACCATTATGACTTTAAGCACAACAGGAATTTGTGCTTGAATGAAAGAGAGTGAGTTAGTGTGTGTGTTTGTCTGTGCGTGCACATGTGTGCGTATGGGTCTGCATGTGTGCGCACTGTTACCAGTAAGCGGTGGGGATTAAGTTCAGGAAATGAGTAGAGCGTTAAAGGGCGCTTCCCTGCCCAGTGCTCTTGCATTGTCACCACTGCTAATACTCAGCTAATTACAAGGACATAACAGCCACCACAGTCTGTAACCCTCATGTCTCTCCACTTTGTCCCCTCCCTTTCTTAGGTTACCCCTTCTCTCTAGAATTAGGGGATAGAGAGGAAGAAAAAAGAAAGAGTAATAACAGGTCGCTTCCCTGCCTAAAAGCTCCCCCTCCCTCCGGACAGATACAATTATTGGATTTTTCTCCATTTAAGTCACCCAACCCTTGTGTGCCCCTCCTGGCAATGTCCCCCATGGTGCCTAAGCTTAGCATTCACAGGCCTGTTCACCTAAGTAACACATACATGCACACGCAATGCAAGTGAGAGAGTGTGATATCACTGACTGGTGATTAATATTTGTAACACTGTGCCACCTAGGGCATATCAATCAAGCTTTAAAACCTTTATGTTGAAGTTAAAAAATGTCTTAAAAGCTTAGAAGTGCTTAAAATGTTTGCACCCAGTATACACTGTATATATTTGATTGTACATCAGTTATTCCAGTCAGTCATCCTGATCATCTCGCACAGACTTTGTGTGCGAGCAATGTGAACGATTCAAAACTACCAACCCTCAATGCTGCGACCCGCTCGTGTAGCATAAAGCGGTAGAAGATGAGTGAGTGTGAGTAATATTCAATTTATTGTTAATGACAGACATTCAAACTGCTACTCTATTTCTACCTGAATGTTTTAAAGTGAGCTATCGATCAAGTTACAGAGTATAGGCCTATGGTTGTGACTGCACAGTATTTCTTTATTCTTTATTTACCTGTCATGCACAAAAAGTGCCCAACCCTCATCTGTTACAGATTATTTTGCAGCTCTGTTTAAACGAGGTTACCCAAATATTAAAGGAACTTTAATTAACAAAACCACAGACACATATTTTAAAACTGGTGTTTTCTTGAAGCAGATTACAGCATGTACCCAGCCTAAAATATTTTTAGGAATGTCGATAACTCTCTATTCTTATTATCACATTAACCGTACATGTATATTTTGTTTGCATGCCTCACAAATGTGCTGAGTATGCTCCATTAGAGAGCTAAGTGATTAGCGCATGGTAGTTAATTTGGCTCTCCTCCCTCTTGTACCCGTCAAGTGCACCACTGTGTAATTCCAAAGGCACAAGTGTGTGCACATGTAAGTGCATCTGTGTGTGTGTGTGTGTGTGTGTGTGTGTGTGTGTGTGTGTAATGATGTTTTAAAACAAACACATGATTAATGTGATTAGTGTGTTGGTCGGGGATTTGAACAGCTATAGTAAATGGCTGCATGGGCATATGGGAATAGGTTTTGGCTCCACTCCAAACACTGTGGGTTTTTCAGTGTTTCATTTACTTTGCATTGTCCTTGTATTGTTTTCATGGTCATTATATGATGTAAAGAAATTTTTTTTATTTTTGAAGTTGTATTATAGTTATTATATCATTTATAATAACTATAAATCTTTTGATTTATCTTTCAGTTTGACAACACAACATTGTATTTAGCTTGAGTGAAATACATGCATTTCCTGGTTGAACCGTTGGTTTATCAAAGGTTTCACATCCTTAACCCCTGTGTTTTACACAATAGAATGGTTCTTGGTTTCAGGTAGTCACATTATATTCCATTTGACTTAGTGTTAAATAGGCATTTTAAGAATTACTCACTGTTAATAACTTAAATAAATTCATTCATTTTAATGATCCAATCTTATAGCCTAAAATACATGACTTGTGTTAGCTTACCCATGGATATAAAGGTCACTCATCAGTCTTATGGTTCACAAGAGTTGTATTTAAATGTTATCTCTCATTCCCTTTAAAACTATGACATAGTTGTATGTGTGCGTAACAAACCCAAGCGTATGCACCCAAGTCACATATTACAACTGAGATGATGTGCCCTATGATATATATATTATATGACCTCACCTTAATTTCAGATGTGAATTTACTATTAAACAACGTAAGAAAAACTAAGACTCTCTCCCTGGTTTCCCATCCTATTGAAAACATTTTTTCTGGGACAATTTTTTATCAAAAATCCCAAACAGAGAAGTGGAGCAGCTGATTATCAGCTGTACAACCTGTAAACATGTCTTTGCTGAAACTGCTAATGTGTTTTGATATTTGTCCAAGAATCCATTAACTTGCTTGGTGACTCAATGAACGGCTTCACCGCACAAACTGCTACAGTCACTTGTTCACTCTGTTGGTCTCTCTCTGTCTGGAGACTCTCTAAATAGCCCCATGGGGGCCTTTAACTGTCAGTTGGCTCTACTAACTCTAAAGTAGGTGTTGACGTTAATGGGTGTGCTAAATGCAAATGTGAGTTACCACAGGCCTCTGAGGGGAAAGTTAACTGATTTTCAAGTGGCCCTCAGAGACTCTCCCTCAAACACTAACTAGCTGTAGTGTATCTCAGTTGGCTGAAGCTGCCGTGGCTGTTTGAACTGCGAGCTGCCAGGTTGTGCTGAGACTTTTTTTTTTTCTTTCTTTATTTTTTTTTCTTTAAACTTTTTTATGTCAGCTTCACCTTTAACAAGTTATGGGAGAGAAATGGTCTGTTGGGCATCTGAGTTTTGAGAGTTTAAAAAGATGTATGACTGAATGAATGAATGAATGAATGAATGAATGAATGAATGAATTAATTAATGAATGAAAACTGTGATAACAAAACATACCTGTGTGTGATTTATAATAGGTGTATAAGTACTGCAAACTGAAGTCACACAACTTTTGTTTCTGTCTTTCTTTGTCACTTTTATGTGCACATGCTCACACACATACACCCCACACACGGTCCCTCATCTGTCCACAGCAGGCCATGGCATAGACCTTTGTGTTTGTCCACTGAGGCTGAATATACCCCCACCCCAACCTGACCACCACCTCTCTCTCTCTCTCCCACTCACACTCACTCACTCACTCACTCACTCACTCACTCACTCACTCACTCACTCACTAACCATTATTTCATAAATGATATGTAGATATGCCGAGATCCTTTATATCCTTATTTGTTTAAAACTCTTCCTGCCCAAATAGCCATTAATACATAGTTATTTAGAAAATTAATAAGAAAAGCAAATAGTCCAGTTGTCTATGTCTGGAAAACTTCCAGTGGCAGGGTACATTGCAAGGTTTACATGCCAACCCTTCCTGTCTGACCGCTTCTCTGCTACTAGGACACACTGTGAGCAAAGTGTCTTTCATGTAGACTACATCAAGTCCAAATTACCTGTAAAAGACTATTACACACATAATAACAATGAACCGTGAAGGGTATGCAGGTCAGTTAATGACAGGTGCACCAGCAAATTAAAGTGGCTGGTCCAAATTAAATCACTTGTTGTTTTAATTGGAATATTGCTAGAATTATTTGTCTTTTTTTGGCTGTTTGGATATGATTACAGACTCCTAATTATATAATTTGATGAGAGGCTTTTGAAAAGTATGTTACATTGGGAATGACCAGTGAAAAAGAAGTTTGATTTTTGCACAGCAACTTATCATGTCAGTGTTACAGGCTCAATTTTTTTTTTTCATTGTGTGCTGCTTCTATTAACAGCTTCCCTGTTTCATTGCTCTCCACCCTCTCTGCTGTGCCTTTTCCCTCCCTCTCTGCCTCCTCTCACTCTCTCCACCCACCAGTGATTGCACAATCTTCCCATCACCACCACAATCATAACAGCCTGGATTCTGTGCCAATGTGTAACCACTGCCAGTCTGTGGACATGTAAAATGACAGGCGTGCACACACACACACTCGCGCATGCAAGCACGTGTCCTGGAGGAGAAATACAGTTAAAGCTTTTATGCTACGTTCCCAAGTGGCTGTTTTCAAGCGCAGCCACAATGGAGGGCCTAATGTGGATTTGTTTAGAGAGCTGGTTAATTGGAGTGAGGTGCTCTAATTGCACCTCTTTCATGGTGTGTATGAGCATGTTTGTGCATGTGTGTCTGCGTGAGTGTGCGACTGTGTAAATGTAAATGTCACCTGTCTTTTGTTTGGAATATGTGTGGGAAAATGTTTGCTTAGCTATAACTCTATTACACAAACACAATAAGCTACATAGCGCACACATAACTGGTGTGAAGTGTCTAAGTGCAGAGAGCACGAGAGGAACAAATATTGAGAGAAATGAAATGAATAGTGTGTCTTTACTATCACAGTAAGCCACTGTACGTGAAGGGGCTTCCATTTATGTAAACGCACAACTTTGTCAGCTTTGTCAGTGTTGCCTTCCAGTTGGGGGTGCTCTAAGTCCACATGAGTGTGTGTGTATGTGTGTGTGTGTGTGCAGTTGCTTCAGAATTATAGCAGTCGCCAGATGACATCACAGTAAAACATCAGTGGCAGATTTTGGAATAACATGTTCAACAGTACTCTCTACCACTGAACACCACTATAGATACAATGTTGGGGAAGAATGGTGTGTAATCATTCAGAAGAGACTATGACCAACAGCACTTAAGCTGTGGTGGTGCCTCAAAACCTACACTTTGTGTTGGTTTTCACAGATGTGTGTGTATATGTTGGGTCTGAAAAAATTGATGGTGATTGTTTGTGAATGCTTGTATGTATGTTGATACCTCTGCGTGAGTCCAAAAACACATGGCGTGCCCTATGTAAGCCATAAGCCTAAAGCTAATCAATGATTGTCACTTAAGCCCATTCTCATCGTGCACGCACACACGTTTGTGCAGCTTTTGAAGTGAGGACCCTCATAGACATAATACATAGCCCCTTACCATAACCTTAAACATCACAACTAACCCTAACCTAAACCATACTCTAACCCTAAAACGAGGTCTTAACCCTTCAAAGATGTGAGGACAAGCCAGAATGTCCTCACAAAGCAACAAATACAAGAATACATGCACACACAGTGCTTCAGTGATCATTTGAAGCCTATTATGGTTCTTTAGATCCTTTTTGTGTGCTACTGATTGCTTTCATTTGTCAATATGACACAAGACAGTGATCTCTTTTGTTTGCATACATTTATGTGTCTGCCTGTCTTTTTGCTTGTGTGTATTTCTGTTGCTGTTTGTCTTCATGTGCATGCATTTGTGTGTGCAGGTTCCATCTAAATGTACACACATTATTAGTATTATTAGTAACCATTCTGCATGAGCACAGTCACTGCAGTTCTCAGACAAAGCAATCGGATCACTTAAGAGGCTGCTTGGTCTGTGCTCTGTGGCCTAAAGCTTCATGTCTTCCCATATATGTCTCTCTACCTCTCTGTCTTTAATGCGTCTCTTCAACACACACACACACACAAACACACACACACACACACACACACAAAAACCCCAGCAGCCATGGCCATCACCCTTTATCTTCTCTCTCCTCACCCTCACCCTGCCTCTTCTCTCAACCAGTCCTGCCTTCAGTCCTTTACCTCCATGGGGGGAAAATGACAAGGTCATGTAGATAAACATAGAAAGGGGAAAGTGGAAGAGATCAAGAGACAGAGAGAGCTGAAATGAACCATCTCATTTGGACATTAGCCCCCGGGCATCTGTGGTGAGAGGCCAGATAGCAGATAAAACCCAAGTTGTTTATAAGGCATTATTTAGCCTCAGTTAGCCAGCTGCTTTGTCAAGTTAGTGCTGGAAAAAATGAATAAGCTTTAAGTGAGTGAGTGAATAAGTGAGAGGAGCCTTACCCTTGGTGACACCAGGAGTTTAATAGTTAAGTCTTTTCCAGAGCTATGTTGAACCACAGCAAAGATACAAAATTAACATTGGTTTGAAATCAATTCTAAAAGGCAGCAAGCCATCCTATTAAAGAATCATGTACTACAATAGAATCATCAGTTGCACATGTTTTAGCCCCTGTGCCTCTGCCTCCTGTAACACAACAACTGTTATGTTTAGTTGTTGTTATGGATATGAATGTATGTTCTTTCTTAGGATTAATGTAACCCAGGCTTCCTTTTCTATGCACTCATTCTTCATTACTATACTGTATATCTGATCTTCAGCTGTTTTTGGTGTTCAATCCGATCAGATTAAATGCTTTAATTGTGAATGTCTCCATTGTGGGACTAATAAAGGATTATTTTATCTTAAAGAGAAGTTGTTTACAGTCACACATTATCATTGGAGGGAAGATTGAGTACTTTTCTACGCCTAGAGTTCTCAAATTTTGTATCCATGACATTTGAAAAGTTTTATTGTTATCATAATTATTGTTTTTGTATAGAAATCCGATTATTGGTGCAACAATATAAACTCTCTTGCTGGTTTGAAGCCAGCTATTTTTAAATCTCAGTGCAGAACACTCAACAAGTCCTTGATAAATAATGAGAGCAATTTGTTCAGGCTTGTGCACAAAAACAACTTTGTTTGTTGTAGGCGTAAAAGTAACTTGGTCACATAAAGCAAACATTCTAGCTTGGGTTAAAATAAGTACTTTTTTGAAAGTCAGAGGACCTTTTTCATTATGGGTAGGATAATTGTAAATAAGTCTAATGTTTTTTCAACCCGGTCATCCATCTGCTCCTCCTTTGCTCCTGTCCAAATTGCTATTGACGTATATTTAACAATAAAATGAAAATATGGGGGCCACACGGTTGGTGTATTGGTTAGCTCTCTTGTCTTTGTCTCAAATTTATTTTGAGTCCAAATCTTTATTTTGAGATTTGAATAAAGTGATTGTATGGTCATTATAACATCTAATGGTGGCTTAAGACTTTTGCATAGTATATACTATAAAAAAAACAGAAAGACATGATGCAGTGATGATCGCCTTCTATGTTGACTGCGCTGTAGAATGAAGCGTGGATGGGTTGGGGAGAGTGGAGAGAGGACAGGAAAGAGAGGAGACTGTCTGATAGAGATATATCATTACACTGTTATATGTGTAATCTATTGTGCTGCCATTGAACAGCAGCAGCGTGGGATTGGCAGAAGGCCATGCACACACACACACACGCTGAGCTTCCAGTGGGGCAGTAATAGAGGGTGTGAGTGTATTAGCTGCTACAGTCCAAGTGTTAAGTGCTGGCCTGTTGCGTGTGAGATCGATGACAGCCGGGCGGCCCCTCAGTCATACACACACACACGCGCGCACACACACACACACACACACACATGGAGCTGTGACACATAGCCTGAGGTCAGGGGTCATTCACAGACACCACTGTCTGTATTTCTGTGTGTATAAATATATATATCTATCAGAAACACTTTCCTTGTCTATTAGACACACACGCGCACACACGCATGCGCACACACACTCCCTGTCCTGTGATCACAGGGTGGGGCCGTTGTCAAGCACCAGTGGTCCATCGATACTTGGGCAGGGCTCTGATGCCTGCTGTCTGCTGATGGACACTGGCTTGCCTCCGGGGACCATTAGACTCATTGGGACACAGACAAACGCACACACATTACTACACTTACATGGAACACATAAACAAACCTAATACTTGAACACACACACACACACACACACACACACACACAGTAGATACGTGTACACTTAAACACCACCGTTACACAGATGTACAGTACATACATGCATATACGAACTTTTAACTTTTAAAACGTCATTATGAAGTCTGAAAAGTCTATAGGCACATGTGAATTAAACTTCCTGGATGTACAGAATCTAACTGAAAAGGAAACTGAATGTTTTTGAAGGTGTTTCTGTAAGTAATGTTCTTTGGTGCTTTGGTTACTTACTTTTTCCACTGAGTTCATGCACTTTTTCCCCAAGTAACATGCAGTTCATATCTACTACAGTACAACTCATCTTCAAAAGTGCACTGCGGCTGTAGTTGTGTATGATGCCATCGCACACAATGCTCCTCTTTCCTGTCCTGAACCAGGCAGTGTTACGGTCATTATGTCATCAGTGTTCAGAGTGCTGCAGGGTCAAGTGTTATGTTCTGATCCCTTGCCTTGCTATCCATCGAACTGCAATCCAGACACCATTAGCACTACTTCTCTCTACTTTACTGTGGCTCTTTGGTCCTTTTCTTCATTCATTTTTTTTTCTTACCACCACACCCCTCATTTTGGCAGCTCCCTCAAATCCACCCAACTGAGTACACTCACAGATCCATGTGTCAGACACAGCACCTTTTTTCAGTGAATTCGCTGAAGAACAGTTTTTCTGTCCCTGAAAAATCAAGTAGAACATGAGAAAACAGATACTTCGAAGACCATACAGCAGATTGAGTGCATCTACAGTCTGTTGCACAGTCAATTGCTTACAAATTGCTAGTATTATTTCTCATTCAGAGGAAAAAAAAAATATACATGCAGGTCTCTGGGGCCCACTACAGTTTTCAAATAACTCAAACAGAAAAGAGTTCATATTACAAACAATTATAACGTGATGATGCATTCTGGGCATGATGACTGAAGTACATCAAGTAGGAAGTTGATGTTTGTCAGTGGATGGTAGATGCAGTTGTACCAGCTGTAAGTGCTTTAGTATAGCATATCGTATTATCTGTTAGCCATCTCTGTTAATGTCTTGCACAAACAGAGCAGTTCACCACTGTCAACTGTATCCCAGTGTCTGCTCAGAACTCCCGAGGTCCAAACTACAATCTTACAATTCACAGAATTTTCATCAGTATACCAGTGTATTCATTTAGATTTAATCATGATCAATCATGTACGTTAACTCACTCACTCATCTTCTACTGCTTTATCCTCCCCATGAGGGACGAGGGTGTGCTGGTGCCAATCACAGCCTACATAAGACATGTCGCCAGTCTATCACAGGGGCCACAAACAACCATTCACTTTCACACTTAACATCAATTTAGAGTGTCCATTTTGCATAATCCCCAAATCTGCATGAGAACCTGGAGAAAACCAAAATGCAAACTCCATGCAGAAAGACCTTCGTTGTCTCGCCTCAAACGCAAGAGTGCTAACCACCGCACCAACCATGTGGCCCTGTATCAAACAAATCATTTAAAGTGGAATATCTACATGAGCCTCAATATGCATGTGTTCAAAGCATACCTTAATACCAGCGTCACCCACCGGATTAACACATTTAGTCAAAGTATTATAAGGAAATGTAATAATTGTCTTTTTTACAAATGTTTTTTCCCCAGACATTTCTTTTTTCTATTCCTCTAACAGACAGCTGCGTTCATGTATAGTAACAATTATGATTAAAATCCCAGAGATCTTATTCATTTCTTTGTTTCCAAGCCTGTCAGTAACAGCAATTCCTCATTAGACCAGTTAATTACTACCCAACACTGCAACAGAGGCTTTGTTTTAGTGGTGCTGCACTTTAAAAGGCAACCATAGAGCTCAGACAAAACAGTCATGTAATAAAATTACATAGGAGGAAGAATTTATGTGTAACAAGTTGTAATGAAACTCTTGATGGTTATATCTTTATTAGATTAAGAGAATGATCCGAGTTAAAAAAAACAACAACAACACTTGTATGTCTTAGTATAAGTGTTGTGTCATGCTCTGAGGAGGCCAGTCTTTCTTTGTGTCTTTTTGTCTTCTTGTCCCTCTGTTTATCGATTTAAAAAAACAAAACAAAAAACAATTCAAAGAAGTCTCATCAAGCCCAGATGTTGACAACAATCAAGAGTGGAATTGTAGAAGACAAGATGATGGCGACACACAGGCGTGACGCAAAGAAAGTGAAAGATGATGAGAAAGAACAGTGAAAGGACACCTTGAGAGAGTGAAAAGAGGGAGATGGGTCCTGACAGGGGAAGGGGGCTGTTTACAGATTTGCCTGCATCAAACCCAAGTGCCTGTGGGCATCATCACACACACAGACACACACATGCACACACAGATGCACAATGATAACCCATCTGCACTTGCCAAGTGTTGTTTAATCCAACCTGACTTGCACTCGACGGAAAAAGCAAATTCACTTCCACTCACAGTCTGGAAAACGGAGCGCTCTTCACATAAATGGCAGTGCTCTGAATTACCGCGTTTGTGTGTGTGTGTGTGTTGCTAGTGGCATGTACACACACACACTCACATGGGTCTTTTTATTTTTGTGAGGCTTTTTTTTTTTCCCCTGTGCGTGTGTTTACATGTATTGGTGGTGACAACCTCTTGAGTAGTACCCTCTTCATTGTCTGACAGGCAGATAGCTAGGCTGCTCTGCTCCCTATTGTTAAGGGCCTGTCATCAAACCCTGCTTGTACAGCCAATTATATTGCCTCTGTGTGTGTGTGTGTGTGTGTGTGGGAGAGACAAACAAGTTTGCACTTTGTTGATTGTCTACATCTTCATGTGTGCTAATGCATGTTTGTGTTAATGAGCATGCTTGTTTTTTGCAAAAACGAGCATAAGCTGTGTCCATGAGCCTGTGCGTGCAGGTGAGGGTGTATGTTTGCACCACAATGAGAGTGAGAAGAGAAGATCAGGGCTGACAAGCCATTGTTTGACAGACTGATAGTTTTGCTGCAGCGCTTTACTGTACTCCCCTCTCCTCTCCATTGTTATGTGACTTGTCATTAAGCCCTTGTTGCCCAGTCAAAATGGGCAGAAGTGCTTGTTGGCTACAGCGCTGTCACTTGTGAAGAGGAGTAGGTGAGCCTATGAACGCACATACATAAATACACACATAAAGACACAAGAGGCCAGAGGCGCAGAGTTGGATGATTTTTTTTGCACACTACCTATGGTGCTTGATGTATTATTGAAATACTCACATAATACTGTTAAAAAAGGAGAACATTTACCTCAATATATATGAGATGATGTGTATGAGACAAAACTCCCTCGCGAAACAATAAAAAAACAGCATTTTTTTAATCTTCTATTTGGCTAAAATGTTAAGTTAGTAGCACTCTGCTTTGCGGCGTGAAGACCCAGGTTTGCGACCCTGTAGGAACAAAGGCATGGTGCATGTTCTCCCTGTGTGTGCGTGGGTTTTCTCCGGGTTCTGCTGTTTCCTCCCACAGTCAGACATTAGGCAACGTGGACACTCTTATTTGCCCTTAGGTGAGAGTGTGAGAGTGAATGGTTGTTTGTCTCTATGTGGCTCTGTGATGGACTGGCGACCTGTCCAGGGTGTACCCCGCCTTTTGCCCTATGTCAGCTGGGATTGCCACCAGTGCCCCCTGCAACCCTCGTGTGGACTATAAAGCAGTAGAAGATGTTGTCAGGTGGTGCAACAGTGAAATTCTGTAGACATTTTAAAGTCAGTCAGTCATCATCTAACCGCTTTATCCTCCACCAGAGGGTCGCAGGGGGTGCTGTGCCAATCTCAGCTACATCGGGCGATAGGCGGGGTACACCCTGGACAGTTCGCCAGTCCATCGCAGGGCCACACACAACTAGAGACAAACAACCATTCACTCTCACACTCACTCCTATGGTCAATTTAGAGTGTCCAATTTACCTAATCCCCACATTGCATGTTTTTGGACTGTGGGAGGAAGCCGGAGAACCCGGAGAGAACCCACGCACACACGGGGAGAACATGCAAACTCCATGCAGAAAGGCCCTTGTTCCAACCGGGGTTCGAACCCGGGTCTTCTCGCTGCAAGGCGAGAGTGCTAACCACTACACCACCGTGTGGCCCACATTTTAAAGTATGATAAGAAATTCCTGATTTGTGTAGCCAGGAACAAACTGTAACTCTGAAATGAAACTTAAAGCAAAAGCACATTAACTATTTGCTTTTGTTGTCTGTCTCTATCTAGTCTATAAGGCAGACTTACTATGATTTATATTTATATCAGTGACAAATGTAAAATGAAAAGCCAACATTGCCCCAGAATGAACAAAAACAATGATGAACACAAAAAACATCTGCACATTGGTCCTTTTCCCGTGTCGAGGGGGGGACACGGACAAACAGGTGACATCACTTCCTACAGAGGACAATCACACAGGAACAGGCAAGGAGCCTCCAGAAGCGCTGTCATCGCCATAACAACCCTGACCACAGCCAAGAATACACACACACACATTACTATTGTTAGCGCTAAACTGTCAATACAGTTGGTTTATTGACATATTTTTGAAGCATTGTGCATTTCTGTGTGACTGTTTTCCCAGCCTTCACATCCTTTATGCATTTCTGTCTACTTAGTTTCATTGTTTGAGGTTTTCATGTCGAATTCGGTCACATTAGGTCTCTCCACCTTCAGTCTCATGCATCAAACGTGGTGTCGCTTACACAGCTTAGTCTTCCTTCATAAAAGCACATCCACCTGGAACTGCAGAATAACACTGACATCTGAAATATTTTGTACAATGCAGCCCTTGGCATCTGCAGGTGGCCTTGAGTCATGTGCGGTGTGTAATTGCTGTCATTCCTTGTCTCTGTCACCACCTGTTTATTTCCCCATCACGTCTCTTCTATTTAAATAAAAAGCATTTATACATGTGTGTGTGTATATATATATATATATATATACATATACATACATACATATATCTCATCATATTGAAACCTGCTTGGTTTTTTGTATATAAGGTCACACAGGGTTGTCAGTAAGAACATACTGTAATAGAAAACCATGAATACACATGATAATGAGATACTTTGCTGATCAAAACCACACACATACATAACTGTAAAGTGGCAATCTTTATGATCCACTTAAAGCCAGAACAAAAGGCAGAGACCTTGTGGAAATAGTGGTACAGGGTTGCTCAGGGCCACAGTGCTGGTTTCCTGACCTGCAGTACCTCTTTTGGCCTTAAGGTGGGAGCAGTGGCTGCAGTTTTTCTGCAATAGAGGAAAACCCACAGTGCACGCACACACACTGATCTGCACTTATAAGGGACTACCTACTCTCCTTGTTTGAGTAGAAACAAAACATACAATTGTAAGGAATTACTGAGGATAATTGTCTTATTCAGACAGTTGTGTAATTAATTGTCTGAATTTGTTTTTCCTTTTGGTGTCTTTTTACTCATGTGTAATTGATGTGGGATGTGCCAGACTGCAGTGGAGAACAGTTTTGTTTTTGACTTAACTTACTCTGTGCCTAAGGGTGTGTTCTCCTCTCTTCTACTCTAATCTTTTCTATTCTTTTTTCCCTGGAGTGACTTACAGAAAAAAAGGGGTACAGTGAACACTTGATTACACATTGTCACTCTCTATGTCTTTGCCTTGATGTGCGCTCATATGTGTGCTCTTAATTGATTGACCCTTTGCCTTGTGGTCGGCACCAGTCAATACTGCCAGGTCTTATATTCCTGGGTGAAAGGGAGAGAAGGAGAAAAAGAAACGTAGAGAGAGAGGTAGAGATATTGATCAGGTGCAGTGTGCATCGAATTCCAAGTTTACCTGACCTTCCAAACTGCTGCCATCATCACTGCAATACATCAGTGATGTCCCCTTCCACTCGCTTTCTTCCTGCCTTACTTCACTGTCCTTTTGTTTCAGCCCTGTGTGTGTGTGTGTGTGTGTGTGTGTGTGTGCATGTGCGTGTGCGTGCGCATGCTTGAGCTGTAGATAAAGCCTAAATTGAGCTGTTTTGATTGTTCACTGAGAGTGCCTGCAGCACAAGGCCCCTTGGCTGGGACACACACACACACGCACACACACACACACACACAGCCCAAACCCAGTCACCACCGCGTACTTCTCTCCTGTTTTTTTTTTTATTAAGTGGTGTTGGCAATAGCAATGCAAATTCTTTTAATTATTAGTCAGAATAACTTTCTGTCGCTGTTGTGATGCAGGCTATTTGTTCACAGCAAACTCTGAAAAAAGCGCCATGTGTGTCTCAATGTCACACTATTACTAATCTGGGTTTACACATCTTGTTTTTGGCGCTGGGTTAGCTTTGGGCCTACCTACAAGGAGGCTGTTCTGTGGAGAGTGACAAAAGAACACAATTATTAAAGGAGACAATTATTTTGAGACTAGTATTCTTAGCCAGGGAAACCACAATGTGTTGCTGTTTTGCCAGATAATTTCATTTGGCTAATTAATGAGATACATTTTGTATAAAGTAGATGAAATTGTCTTTCTAGTTTTACTCGTCTGTCAATGACTGCCTGCAGCGATAAGTCTGCGTACAAAAATGAAAAACTGACAAGATCACACAATGCCATGTATCTAATAAAGGTCTGGTAACTGACCACATAGCTTCATCATTAAATACAGTATTTACACAGCCTTTTGTTGTGCCACGTGAGGAAATATAAGCGTCTGGGAATCCCTCTCCTCATACATTGGCCTGGCTGCTTTCACAGAGGATTTTTAGAGGAGAAAATACATATTTGTTGATTTGAAAAAAACAAAAAAAAGGGATGAACCTGAAGCGGAGTCCAACGATACCATACAATTATGCAAATGCCCACTTAAAAACAAACTGCATCCAAAATGATTTGGCTTTAGGAAAGGGACTGGGAATGTATGTGCACACTAGGAGGTTGGCATGTGAAAACAACTGTGCTGGACATTGTTTTGTGGTCCTACACACGCTTACACTCACGCACTCACTCCGGGGATGATGCCTGGCTAGGTGGATAAAGTAGTGCTATTGTAATTCGATAGATGGCTTTCCCTAAGATAATCTGCCTTAAACAGATGATCATTTTGGGAGTAGATTTGATTGATGTGGGACAGGCAGAGAAAGAAGGAGTGTGTGTGAGGGAGAGAGAGAGCGGTAGAGAGGGAGTGTGCTTGTATTTTTTGGTTCGTGAGTGTGCATGTGAGACGGGAGGGGAGTGCGGGAGAAAATTAAAAGGCTACATATAACATCGTTTTGTGCCAGCTGGACTCTGAATGATGCTCAGAGTGGGGGTACTGTATCTCTGTGCTCTCTTCATGTTGTGACCAATCACACATACCTGCTTCCCTTATTCTATCAACATTTTAATAGAATGTGTGATGATGAGGGCCTTTGCTCAAATTCACGTTTCAAAACATTGCACACCTTGCCCCTATTATTGCAAAACACTTCACGGTTGTTTCATGATCTGAAGGACGTTTTGACTCGAGTGAGATTATAGCTTAAAGACAATGTGGTGAAAAATCTACTGTGATCTGCAAGAACAACCAGCTTCTTGCTGTGAACAGTTAGATTTTTTTGTTTAGATCTCTCTTTATGGATGTAACTTTCCAGTTTGCAAACTGGCAGAGCAGTTGGTGTGTTTGATTTGTGGGTGTTTTTTTTTTTTTTTCAAGTTGACAAACATACATGTTCTCCCCTATGGTATGCAGATAGTCTTAGTTTGCTTAAATCATCCTTGCTAGTTTACTTCAAACGTGAACACATGTTTTTTTTTATCAGGGGGTAATTCACCATTGTAAGAAATTGGTACCCTTACTAACCTTTCCTTAATGATTTCATTATAATAATAATCATATCATTTATTTTCTGAATCCTCCTCTCTCTTCTCAACTGCAGGGCACACTGCAGCAGCATCCACCATTCCTCTGTTGTTCCTTCTGATTCTCTGAGTGGCCTTCCATTTGCTCAAAGAGGGAGATATTAGACTGAAAAAAAAAAAAAACAACCTTTCCTCCGTCTTCCTTCCACTCACTTCAATCTGCAATGTGGTCTAGCACCCCCCATCTTCTTTTCCCTCTCTCCCAACATAATCCTCTGCTCAAGCCCTAGGTTGCCGTAGAAACATCAATAACATTCCTGCTTGACAACATCTTAGTGCATTAAAGTGGTCGCAGGCAGGCTCGGCCCAACAGAGTTGCACACCTATACAGACACTCACAATCACACGCACCATAAACCCTCGGTAGGATTCCCGTGAAAAATAGCAATGACTCTGCTATTGAGACGTAACAAGGGTGAGAATTTTAGTAAAAGTTGTTCATAATACTCCAAAAATCAGATGCAACACTTTATTCTTAATTTACTTAACTTTCTTGATTTCCTTTCATTGGCATATTTAAACCTTAGATGCTTATTAAATGTGGCAGATCATAATTACTCCATCAGTTATCTGCTTTGCTGCTTTGTTTTGCAATCAAGGGTTCTAATTCCCTGCCAGGTGTGGCTTTACTGTTGTGTCCCTGAACTCTGACCTCCCCGTGCCCCAACCATTATAAATGCATTATGAAGCTCAGTTAATCAACTAATCAATTAGTTGTGTCAGCTTTAGAAAGTTCTCTACTGTGATCAGTAAAATAATACAACATTTGTATTAGCAGTAGTAGTAGTTTGACTACTGTTTACAAATGATATTAATTTGTGTTTGTTTCATACTACTACTTTCATACATGGCTCAGTTCATTTGTTTTTAGAAAACTAATTATTGAATTCAGGAGGAAACAAGTGCTGTGTTTAGAGTTTGAGTTGCTGCTGCTTGAAGTTTTGATTTGTGTTTTAATACATCTTTTTATTATACATTGAGAGGGAAAATAGTAAGAGATGTTTTGGGTCATCAGGGAAACGTTTCATTTCGACAAGTTCAGAAAAAAACAGGTCATGACTTATTTTGCATTTCTCGTTGTTTTCTGAGGTGTGTGTGTGTGTGTGTACACGTGTACGTGTACGTGTGTGTGTAGGAGGGAGACAGATTGACAGCCTCCACTAGAGTCCACTCTCGGCTTAGACTTGCATCACTTTCCGTCTCTCCCTCTTCCTACCTCCCCGTCTATAACTCGGTCTATCTCAATTAATACTCTCCCACCTCCTTTCAAGGGCCTATTATACATTAGCCCTCTAAATCGAATCTCATGGAAATTGACTGACACGTCACTGGATTTGTATCCAGCACGAACAACATCCGAGCATCTATATGGACAAATTACATACGCTGATGCCTGAACACACTCAAGCGGTCAGTCACATGCTCGCTGTGTTACTGATCGTGAAAGCGAGCAGTTTGGGAGACAACACACTATCGTGCACACACATATACAGCACTATAAGCAGTTGGCCCTGCTTTTCAATACTCACAGTAATGTCATAACCATACAGGGCAAAACAGGTTGTGTGTGTGTGTGTGTGTGTGTGTGTGTGATAATAACAATGCTCTCTGGGGTTGACGGAAGATTGTTCCATGGACAGACCTGTCATCATGCTAGTCAAATTATTCTGATTGGCTGCTGATTTCCTGATGGCGTCCATCTGAGCATGTGAGGGTGTGTTACGGGTTTGATTGAGACCCTGTGTGCTTGCATTCTTGCATATGGCATTTGTGTGTGCATGTGTGTGATTTCTTGATAGAAGCCCTGTTTCATCATCTGTTGCCATTCCCACCTGTCTCCACAGTGACTGTGTGCTGTGTCTAATCACTTGATGTGATTTGTGTTGGTAAAACAGCGCACCTTTCTCTGATGAGAGCTCCTCCCCTGTGTGTGTGTGTGTGTGTGTGTGTGTGTGAGAGAGAGACACATTTGATGCAGGCCCCCTTTGGGGCTTCCAAATCAACATTGTCAAGATCCTGCTGTCCCATTATACAGAGACAAACCTTTTTGTCTGATACACCTTCATACACATGCGCACCAAACTCTGAGTGCCAGATACACAATGAATACATAGAAAATCCCTGTTATCTGTACAGTCTTGTGAAGCAATGAGCACACATTTCTTTTAAATAAATTCCCAGGTTTGCTTTACTGTTTTACATTCACCTCTCTCTCTCTCTTTCTCTCTCTCTCACACACACACACACACACACACACACACACACACACACACACACACACACACACACACACACTCTCTCTGTTTGTGAGTCCTTCACTCAGTCAGCCACATAATGGGCTAAAGAGGTACATGAAACAGATGGTTGCCTCACTAATGTTAACAGGACATGTCACACAGGGAAGGAGAAGAAGAAAGAGGGTGAGAGAGATAAAGAGGGAAAGTAGTGTCTGAGGATATATTGAAGATATAGTGTATGCACAGACACAGGGAGATGGGGTTATGAAAGGTTATGAAAAGAGGTGACACTGACGCAGAATAGGCAGGGCAAAGCGAAAAAGAGTTTAAAGTAACTGAAACAACCCTGCTTTGAAGGTGGGTTGCAGTTATGTATCGGCCTACATTCATCATGTTAGTTTCTGACAACTTTGGGGTTGAGAGCCAAACTCAAGCTCTTTTTTAAGTGCCATCCAGCCACAATGTCTCTGTGCTCGATTTGGTCTCTTGCTATTTATTCAGATAAATCGCAATCTGAATCGGGGGACTTTTCAAAGATTGGACGGTGCTTTATTAATTTGTTCTTTATTCCGATGCTTGAAGTTGCTGTTTATAAAATGAAAAAGCAGTTTGCACCTCTCTAACACCGCTCACCCCAGGTGACGCGGTATGTCACATGTGTACAATGACAAACACACAAAGACAATGGGAAAGGAGACAAATCTTTTCACCTTCTTTCCACTCTCCACGCCTCTTACTCCTACACCCACACTTCACCCAAGAGACTGTGTTTTGCCAATCTGTGCCAGGCTGTGAAACATTAGCGACATGCAATATTCAGCAGGACTAAGTCATGCTTTTAGCATCAGGCGGTTGTAGGCTCTATATGTTTAGAGGCAAGCCTGCAGCAAGAACAATCTGTTTAGCTAACAAGCGAGAGCTTTCACTGCTCAGAATGGTGTTTGATGTATATATGTGCAGCTGTGTGTATACGTCGCTTTTATGTCTGTATATTCTTTAAGTGCATCTTTGCCATCATGGTAGATGCTCTGCCTGTTTAAACAAATTTAATGCAACTCAAAACATGACAAATGTTATAAAACCTTTGTGGTGAGGTTTTAGAATAGCAGCTGATGTGTTTGCTCTTGCTTTTTTGAGGCCAAGGTTCTAAAGAAATGAAGGTGCTATAGTGTTTGAGCTGAGATGTACAGGATTTGTTCCAACCTACTGACACATGTGCACACAATCTTCCCTGCCGTATCACAGTACTGTGTTCAGTGCTCAATAATAATCTAGAGAATTATCTTTCAAATACATTTTTAGCAAAGGAGGTACATAATAGTCTTACTATGGAACTTCATAAACAAATAGAGAAATAAAGCCAATATGCAGTATATAGTGAGATGAAAACAAACAGAATTGGTGAACTTTTTTGGTGAATGTGTCTTAACCCAATTCTCTTGTTATTAACCTTCTCTGAATCTTCTACTTTCTTGCTTTCATCTTTTCTGTGATCTTCCTTCCATCTATCCCAGCAGTCTCATTCTAATAAGCGGCACAAAGAAAGCTAAAACAGCCAGGTCTCTATTGTGTACATACACACTGTACATCCAACTTTAAGTGACTTATGTTCTCATCACTGCTGTAAACTCATAGACCTACACACCATCAGACATCCATCCCATCCATGCTTTTGCTTTTGCTTTATGAAGACAGTGTATCACTTAGTACTCTTTCAATAGCAGAATCAGGCCTGCGATTCTGCTATTGAGAGAACACCTTTGTGGCGCTCCCATTGGGCACTCTTCTGCCAGTCACTGAATAAAAACCCTGTCCAGTTTAGACAAATTATTGGGATTGGTTCGACCAAACACAAAGTCGTTGATTGGCCTGGTTTCAATGCTACCGGTCATCCCTTTCTGGCAAACAGCAGCTATTGAATAATTGCAGTGAGGATGAAATTTTCAATGCATACTTGATGGACTTTCTGAAGCATCAACCCCCCTCTCTGAAAGCCTATCCCTTCTTCTTAATCCTACCTTGTTTAACTGAAGAACTTGGTATTAAACCTACACACACGCACAGACACTGGGGCACACAATTTGGATAAAAGCAGCTGACTGTAAGTTAATGCACAGGGAGTGAGACTTATCTCTCAGTGACACTACGTTACTTGATACGCACACTCTAACGTTTAGGAGCAAAGTCTTAGGCCACCATTATATCTTTTTTTAATTTTAACAATGTTATAGTGGCCACAAAGTATAATTATTTCACAATCACTGTATTGGAACACATCCACAAATTACAGGATACAGGATGCATAACAAATCTTTCTGAAAAAAAACCCTGCTTCTACAGGTTAAAATGTATTTTAGTAAGTATTTATTGTGACCTAACCTTACACTTGAACAACAGCACAACCCTGGCTTTCATTAACCTGAACTGAAACCCTAATTAATGTGCATGGTTACACCGGTGTTGTCCTTTTTTTATATCATGACGACAAATATGTGCTGCGAAAAAGATCTATTACACCAGGTTTATTCAAGACATGCATGAGCATTACATATACATTTGTTATATATAATATAGAAGACCAACTTCCAGTGACATTATTCCAATTAAAATACAAACGTGTACACTCATTACTGCATATACTCAAAAGTCCATGCACACACAGGTACACACATACTGTACATTCACAGTTTGTTACACGACCTTAATGAGAAGTGGTCCTATATAACAAAACACCCCAGACAGCTCTTCAACATGTGTGTGTGTTTACGTCACTGTGTAGGTGTATGTACTGTATGTGCAGGGTTTCAATACTCCTGTGATTAGTGCACATATGTGTTGTCAAGTGGGAGGAATTCCAAACGGCACACACACACACACACACACACACTAAAATAATACAATGGGATTTTTGAGAGGGAGAGTGTTTATACTTACTTTACAAACAATACAGACCATGCCCAATGCATGTGTGTGTGTGTGTGTGTGTGTGTGTGTGAGACAGAACTTTTTGCCCCTAAAAAGGTGATAATGAGAAACATGCACGTTTGTTAATACCTCCTCCCTCCAGATGTGCAATCATAATTTAAAGGCAGTGTCTGTATAATTTCTGTGGATTATGTGATTAGGAAGCTATTGTGGCAGATTAATGTGCGAATGAGGTTAACCCATGATGAAATGGCTTTTGTCAGCCTGTGCCCTCTGCAGCCTATTGTAATGCTCTGTCCTTGTCCTTTTGTGTGTGTGTGTGTGTGTAAGAGTGAGAGACAGAGAGAGGTGAAAAGAGAGAGAGGGGGAGAGAGAGACAGGTGGACACCAAAGCCTTCTAATCTTTAAGCTACCATATTTATTTATGATCATATGTCTCCATTTATTTTCCTAATGTGGGCTGGGTGTTAGTCTGGTTTAACCTCACCTCATTTAAACTCCTCTCCTCTCCTCCTCTGCTTTAACTCTACTGTTGAGTGAGCGACTGGGTCACACAGATTTAGCAAGAGCAAGAGAGCAAGATCCGGATGGAGTAGAGGCATGGCAGTGGCGCAGCCCCGAGCCAGCTGTCACGAATAGAACATTTAATAGTGTCTCTCTTTCGCGCCGTCTCTCTGGAGCTGGTCTGCTGTCGACTTAGGTCATCCCAGATAGGACTCTATCTTGGGATGATCTCACTGACAGCACCCACTTTAGACTAATCACTCCATTTAGACTGGAGTGGCCCTGAGGTGGGAGGGAGAGAGAGAGGGACAGAGAGGGAGGAAAAGAAAAACTAAGAGTGGGAGAGAGAGAGAGAGAGATATGACACAGATGAACATTTACTACCCTGCAGGAAAAGAAGGAAATGAGGGAATATCTGTGCAAGGACCATGAGTGTTGAGAAAATAATAGATCCTGAAAGAGAGACAAAGAAAAAGAAGCCGCTTTCTTTTATGAAGTGTAATAATTGTTAAATGAAGTGTGGTGGGTTTTGTTAACCATGGGGTATTTGTATGAAATATACATATGTCTGAGTGTATTCATCCGGGCTGGGAATTTTTTTGTGCTTGTCAATACTATATGTGTGTGTCGTAAACAGGACAAATGCACATCATGTGTTTCAAAGTTGAACAGTCACCGAGGCTGCACCTGTCACATCTCTGTGATTCCTGCCATCACTGCAGTCTGACAGTCGTATGATTCCAAGACCTCTGTTTAATTGTAAACCTGTAAAAACAACCAAACCGAATTGGAAGTTTGTTTTATTAAGAACAGAGGAGGAATCAATGATAGCCAGCAAACTTATCTTGGAAATTGTGTGGTGAAAATGGACTTGGCTACAGTTTACATGTCGTGTTTTATTTAGAATCTAGAGACATTCTACATCTGAAATTGCCATTAAGTTACATGATGTTGTCCAGATGGGCACACCATAGTGCAAGGCAAAGCTTTATAGCCATGGTTATGTTTAATCATTTCATTTAAGATAATTGGAGGTGGCAAAAGGGACGAACTGACAGGTCGTCAGTCCATCACAGAGCCACACAGAGTTTCTGAGAGTGAATGGTTGGAATGGCAACAGTGACAAACAAACATTCACTCTCACATTCACACCTGTGGTCAATTTAGAGTGTCCAGTTTGCTTAATCCCCAAAGGAAAACGCGGTAGAATATGGATGGATGGTTGGAGTTATTGTGTAATGCAAAAGAATACTTTTTTCACAAAAACATTTAGACAGGATACAGTTGTGGGGTGGATTAGATAGGCAAACCTCATTTTTCACTGAATATTTTCAGAACCACTGTATCTCTTTTCAAAGCAAGTTTATTTTTAAATTATCTTTTCGCAGACTCACTATATTACTGCATGTGCCGTATCTGTTTGCTTAAATTCGAAGTAGCAACTTGTTTTGATGTTTCAATGGGCCCTGGAATCGCTTCAGAATATTTGTCACATTCACTATGTATTGAAAGTACAGGGCGATCTCTGATAGAGCCATACACTGAATCCCAGAGTGTGTTTGTGCACGTCTGGGGTCCTTTCACTGTATGCTAGGTAATAATGCACAATAGCTCCATCTCTCTGTGTATGTGCAAACCATCCTCGCTCTCTCTATGGCCAGATAACCTCCACCTGTCACTCCTCACACCCTCTGCCTCTCCCATTCTTCCTACTCTCCTTCCATCTGTTCATCCCTGGGTGTCCTTATTCATCCAGAGTGATGGAGTTGGTCCGTCTCGCTTTTGCCTTTCAATGTGGCACACAAACAGACACACACACACACACAAGCAAGCGTATGTGCATACCCGGCTCGTGCATACCTGATTCACAGCAGCTATTCTCTGGCTTCAAATTGACCATTGGCTGGACATATGACCCATAGTGGTCCTTTTCTCTTTGCTCCCTCTCTCCACACACACACACACACGCACACACATACACACGTTCTGGTACACACATTTTTAGTAAGGACACTCAAAGACATAATGCATTTTCAAGGTCCTTAGCCTCACAACTTGATGCATAACCAAAACCAGGTCTTAACTCTCAAAATGCCGTTGAAATTTGTGAGGACCCGCCAAAATATCCTTTGACGGTTGGTATCCAAGGTAGCTTTCCAGTGTCCTCACAAAGGTAGGTTTGAATCAACATTTGTCTTCACAGCTCACTACAGTCACACAAACACACACACACACACACAAATGTGCAGCGAATACTTGTTACTGACTGATGATCTGGTTAATTCCATAGTACATATCAACTTGTGGATAACCCTACAGCAAAACAAAGATAAGAATTATGTTTTAATTGTCTTAGCAAAGAATCTGTTCTTGCTTTTAGACCTTGATCTGAATTTGAATCCCCATGCTATTTCCGTCACTGTCTTTTATCATCTAAGAAACAAACTGCAATTATGTCTTACGCAAACAGATACCATAAGACTTGAAGACAATGAATGCATATTTTCATTGCCCGTAGGCTTGATACTGCAAGGCCCCCCTTTTCTGCTTTACTGTAGACAGCCATAAATAAGCTAAAACTCTTGCAAATGCAGTAGATGTCCTCACTTAAACCAGAAAGAGCCCACATCTTTCCTGTGCTTAAGTCCTTTCATTGTTTCCTGTCTGTCTTAGAATTGCCATTTCACTGGTTCATAAATATCTTTTATTGCATAGCATATCTCATGGTACTTCGGTGTGTCTGTGGTCTTCACCCCTGGAACAACCTGCCAGAAGAGCTAAGAACACAATCACTAAATATTTTTTAAAAACAACTTTTTTTGCCTGTTGTTTTATCAATTACATTTTTGGATGTGACCATAATTTTTTATTACAGTTCTGCATGAAAGGTGCGATATAAATATAGCATTAATTGGTTCTAAAACATGTGTAATACAACTGTTGGACAATTTCAATATAAAACATGGCACAGTACTCTATGTCTGTATGTCTGATATACCTGAAAGGTCTGGCCTCAACGTGTCAGGCATTTGCTGAGCTCTTGTATCTTACATTACTGTGACTCTGTCAACAGTCTGCAAGCCAGATCTTTCCCGTCTGAGGTTAATCCCACAGAGAGAGAGGGATCCAAAACCTGAATATTACTGCTGCTCAAATCTCCTCACAGTCAGATGCCACTACTCACATCTCACACCTTCACACAGAGGGGTTTGCATGTCAGGATAAGTGGAAATATCTGAGGAAAATGATCGCATGCACATGCATGCGCACCGACATCCATACAGAGAGGAAACGCATGTACCGTATGAGCGCACAGATGCGTGCACACAAACCCGTGCACAAACTCACGCTGGCAGTGGAGCTTATCTGTGTGCTATCTGCTCTTTTCTCTCTGCAGTAGGCGGATAAGTGCCAGAGTCAAACGAGTAAGGGAGAAACACTACTGCTGCACTCTGTGGTGGCTCCATGCAGTTTTGTATTTGTAGAAACTGGAGCAGAAATAGAGTTTTAAAATATACTGAAATCTGTCTTGAATGTCAGTGAAATTAAAATTGAAAATGGTAATGAAGTAAAAGACACAATTATTTTTTTCACTGAGAAACAAATTATTGCTTGTTTATTGAATTTTGGCAAGTAAATCCAATATTTATGTTTTTAAGCTTATTTTGCTCTTTGCCTGGATGTAAGCCATACTTGCCTGTAATTCTCTCATGAAAGCAATATATATTCCCTCTACAATACCACATTTCATTTATTATTATTGTATATATGTATATATGTATATGTGTATATATATGTATATATATGTATATATGTATATATGTATATATATATATATATATATATATATATATATATATATATATATATATATACAGACTTTATAATGTAACATTAGCAATTAAAACTTCAATATTGATCGAAGACATTTACATTGTCCTTTAGTAGTTTTAGTAGTTAGCCCTAGCTAATTGATTTCCAGGAAGTAACATACATAGATTTTGTATGTATGTATACTGTTTAACACCAAGAACGTTTTCATGGTTACCATCTTCTTTGTGCCACCGACTATAATGGAAGGTGTTGGGTGCATATATTCCACACAGATGCAAACTGGAGGTGTGTGCAGATTTGTCTGTGTAGGGTCTGCATGGACCAATGCAAAAACTGAGGATAACAAAATGTACGTGTTATTGACTGACTGTTTTGTTTGATGCACTGTAGCTGGAAACTTATTTTATTTCCATGTTTAGAAAGATGCTGAGAATGTCTTCCTAGGTTGCAGCAGCAACAGCATCTGTGAACCCTTTATGATCTCCTCACCAACATTCTGCTGCTCTTTTATGACTTGCCGTGGTATCATGCTCCATAGCATTGGTCTGAAGAGCTACATTGATCTGAACACAGATCAACAGATTCATGGACTACTGCAAAGCCTTCTGGCTAATAAAAAGAGGCAGTGGTAGTTTATCTCCCAGTGACATACAGGAACATCTTCCTGAATTTCTGTGTCAGACTCTTTTCCTTTCTCTCATTCTTTTATTTTATTTTTCTCTACGTCTTTAGACCCAACACTCGATTTAAACTCCTTTTGACTGCTACTACTACTCACTCTCTCTGTCTGTCTGTCCATCTCTCAGGGGTCCTTGTGCATGTCCACGTCTGTACTTTCTACCATGCAGGATAAAAGCCTTTCTACTGTGACTGCTGCCAAATCAGCCCCTGCCACACCACAGAAATGCCACTTCAGCACCAGTTAACTATCACCCTGCTGTCATTAAAAACTCTGTGTGTGTGCATGTGTGTGTTGGAGCGAAGGAGGTGTCCAGGGGTAGATGGAGAGATGTAGAGGATGAAAGAGTTAGGAATAGCAGCCTCGACAATCTGGGTCACAGGTTTCAAGCGACTGAGCAACAGTGATATGTTTCTGATCAGGTCCACTAACGTGATCCCCTCTGCACTATGGCTAAGAACCTCTATGTATACGTAAGCATCAGGCTCAGTGAAATTAGTTCATGTGGTGTTCATCTGGATATGTTGCAAACGGAAGATTAGCCATCCATTCATCCATCTCCTACCGCTTTATCCGTCCATGGTCGCCAGTCCATCACAGGGCCACATTGAGACAAACAACCATCCACTCTCTTACAGTCAATTTAGAGGGTCCACTTTGCCTAATCCTCAAATCTGCATGGGAGGAAACCATAGAAAACCCATGCACACAGGAGGAGAACATGCAAACTCCATGCGGAAAGGCTCTGGTGAACCCAGGCAAGAGTATGGAAGTTACACATCTTACAGTTAGAATTAATAGGTTTAGAATTACCACAGACTGGAGAAATATTATAATAAGAAAAATTGTTCATATCCATGATATTCATGTGTAATGCTTAAAATAGAGACAATCATCAGTCCAACTTTAACAACTACATTTTTATTTCATCATATTGAACTTTCTATTTAGTATGCTTGAATTTGTATTGTCACAGCATTAATGTTCCATTTAAAAGGTTAGGAAACACTTCCTCTATGCTGTTTAAGGGGTTTAATTACTGCCTTCTTTAAGAACTGGAAAGAGAGCAAGAATAGGCACTATATTATCTATTTTTTCAGTAGCTGCTTATGGTCAAGGCAAAATCTACAAGGGTTAAGGAGGCACTTCCTCTCTCGACCTTTCCCACTAACCAGCTCATAATCCAGGTAGCTTGCCTGTTGACAATTGTGTATCAGAGGCCCTAAGTGGCTTTGCGCAACTAAGTCCCTTAACAGATCAGACAGCTCTCCTATGTGTATGAACCACATGCAGGATAAGGCGGGTCTCAGATACAGAGCCGATTGACCTTGAGCACCATGAGCAGTCTTTGTATTAGTGCTGGCATCAGGGCAGGCACAGTTCATTTACAGGTTATAACTGGCTACTGTAGAAAGATAATATCTGAAAGTGTATTCACTGCTCTCGTGCCTTTTGACCAAAGTATCAATATAATACTCTGGAAGATAAAACAATGATATTCTCTTGCATTTCAATCTTTTCAAATATTTTTTTGAGCTACCAGTTATTTGCACTTAATTGTGTGAGAATGCAGCTTTACTTGGAACCAGAAGATTGGTGTCTGCAACCTTTTTTTCACCTTTATTGTCAAGCATCTGTTTTTGATCAGCAGTGCTGGGGTTTCCCCCGACACAGTGCTGCCAATAATGAGGATTAGCTTCATTCATGGAAGTCCACATTACCTGGAAATTCAAGAAACAATATCTCTGATAATCTCTGACAAATATGTCAATATCAACATAAGAACTCTGTTGTCGTCTATCGCATGACAGTTTCCATGCGTTCACCCGTGTGTTCTTTTTCTGAGCATTAGTTGATTGGTTTGTGTTTTTTAGCAGGTGGTCAGTCTGTGCAAACTTTTGAATTTCCTAATATTTTATATCATTTTTATAATGTAAAATATTATATAGAAATGTAAGCCTTGACTGTACGATTTGCTTTATAAATACTATAAAACCCATACTCAACTGTACATGAGAACGTAAACAATTGCCATTGTGTTTCAGGTCTAATATCAACAATGAAGAATGATGTTTTTTTTCTCAGTGTCAACCATTTAACACACAGTTAACTGGTGATTTCATGTTCTTACCAATGTAGACTAAAAAGAAAACCAACAGCTCCCAATCACTAGCAGCTACAGACAAATGTATAATAATTAACAGACAGGGAGCTCAAACACAAAGGACACAAATACGCATGCGAGTTATTAGCGTTCCAATAGCACACATGCGGCGCATGAATACACACGTCAGTGTGGCCCTCTCCTGTGCTCTTCACATGTGCTGACAGTCAAAATGAAATCATGAGCAGAAAATTGGGACAAATTAGGGGCATTTAAATAACAGTTGGACAGTAATATGTTCATTTTTTGTCTTCTAACAGGACACAGAGACAGGAGACAGAGAGAGATTAATATAATGAAATGCAGGCAGGAGGGATGCAACAATGGAGTGGAGCATGTTGGTCAAATAAATGGAAGAATTATAGATGCACATGAGAATAAAAACAACAAAGCATCTTCTTAGAAACAAATGAATGCAGGTATTGGTATACATTTAAAAAGAGTGGAAGTTAGCCAGCTAGTCACTCAGACAGGCAGACAGTCAATAAGTCAGGCGGACACACAAAGAGAAAATTTGAGTTTGCTCCTCTTATCTCACATCAGTCAGAGATGGGAGAGCACCACTGACCTCAATCACAAACCTGTGCATGTTTGTCTTTGGGCCTGTTGACAGTGCTTATGTGTTTATGCATTTATGTGAGTTACTGTATTATATTGTGAATCTCATCTGATTTGTGTCTCTGAATTTGGTTTGTTTCTAGATCCTCACTATGGGATTTCACTTGTTCTTTTTGCTTCTTCATCCCACTTTGTTTTTGACTTAAAGACAAAGAAAAAAAAATGCTTGTAGGAAATCCTGAGCAGAAACGTAGAGGTTAACAAAGTGGGGGTAGGGATGAGAGTTGACACATAAATGGAGGAGAGAACAAGAGAGGAGAGAGGAGCGCTTTTTGACAGCAGAGGCGAGGGGTCAGATGTAATCAGCACCTCTGTAATTCTTCTCAGCAAGTCAATTCTCTGTTTGTTTGTTTTTAATATTCTCTCTCCTCCCAACCAGGGTGTGTGTTTTTGTGCGTGTTGTCATCATTGCAGTTGTGAGGGATGAGGGGGTTGAGGAATGAGGAGATGAGAGGCTGACTATCAGATGGCATGTGAGTGTGTGGTTATCCGTCTTGCAGCTCACATTTTGGCTGTTCGATTATATTTTTTGCGGGGTTGAGGTTGGTTGGTTGGCGGGTGGGGGGTTGGTGGTGTTGGGGGTGACTAAGGAACAAATTGTTGCATTTTTATCTTTGTGCATGGGTGTGTATTTGTGGGGCAGATGGGTAACAAAAAAATTTGGTATGAAACATGTCAACTCTTCTCTTTCTGTCCCGTCCCCTTCAACCCATCCTGTACTGTCACTCATTTTGGTTGCCATAGTGATGGAGAGGATTGCATTTACATGAAAATTACACATTAGGTATGCTTGAGTTTGTATGTTTGCCATATGGCATATGTTCATCCTCATCCAGTGCCTGTAGTTTTTGATTTATGAGTTAACCTCATTCTTCTATCTCTCTCTCTGTGTGTGTGTGTGTGTGTGTGTGTGTGTGTGTGTGTGTGTGACAAGGGCCAAGAAACCCTGTCATCTAGGTCAATGCTAACCTACACGCAGATGCACACATACACACACAGCTGTTTCTAAACCTGTCATATGACATATGACCCCTGTGTTCTCAAGCAGCCCACAATACAGTAACCAGCTCAGCTCACTCTCCCGTCACAGCTGGTTCACATGGATGTTTGTGTACGCGTGTGTGTAGCCGCATGTTGAACATTCAGAGAGTGTTTTGTGGAGGAAACAACAGGGTTGATAATTGGACATGTCCGTTGAATGCACGCATACAAGCTCTGTCCCCTCCCCACTGAGGAGCTATAAATATGTTAATGAGAACAACCCTGTTTTCCTCCTTTTTGACTTCTTTGTCCATCCCCTCCATACCAACACTGACCCCTACGTCCGTACTGCAATCAATGTGTGTGGGTGACGGGGAAATATTGTTTAGAAGGTCCTAGCCGGGACACTGGCTGAATTCATATTCAACAGGCTCTGCTTGGTGATTGACATGTCAAGCAGGGGGAAAAAACAAATCTTTGATAGGACAGAAACATTTGTCTGTAGAGTTCTAACAAACACAGAGTTTTTCTTTTAATTACAGGAACCTCTGTATAGATAGTAGAGCAAGACATTTCTGTGTTGTGAGGTTGGTAACAAAAGCACTTAGAGGTCAAGTGTGTAAAATGTAGGCGGTAGAAAAGAAATGTACTTCGCATAAGTATGCCTGTATAATCGTATCATTGTACACTAAACCAATGAAAAGGGTTTAGTTTTTATATAAGAACAAGCCTCGCAAGTTCAACTTCACCCCTGGCAGGTTGTACTCAATTCCCTTGTAAGTCGCTTTGGATAAAAGGGTCTGCTAAATGACATGTAATGTAATGTCTTAAATGTACGTGCTTATGAAGGCCACCATCTTGTGCCCTCACATTGCCAGAGCTCTCTTAAAACCAAGGTGTATTTTGAACTACACAAATGAAGAAGAATTTTTTCACAAAAGAAAAGCGATATTTCTAAAATTTCGACAAAGTACAGTTGCCACTTGCAGGTGTTTCCATTGAAGGGTGTTGCGTATGAACCTAGTCTCGTGACATTCCATTTTGCTCTTAAAATCTCGTCTCACGGGACTCCACTTTGAGGAAGATGGCTGAAATTTGCGTTTCCATGATTTTGGAAGATCGATCTAGATTGCCGCTACTGCTGTTGCTATGATTGTCTTCATCAGAAGAGCGGGTGAACGACATACTGCTCCATCTCGTCTGAAGTGAACTCATCATTTGACCCGAAAAAAGTGTTTCCATTCCAATTTTGTGATATCGACATGTATGAAAAACCACCTCAAGAGAGTGCAAAAAGGTTTTTTTTAATTTAGGGGGATGCAATTTGTGCATTTCTAAGGATAAGGGAAACCCAACTAATCTGATGGTGAAAAGAGTTGTGAAAGCTCACTGTAGTTCCCTGATGTGCTAATGAGAGGGAGAGTTGAGCGAAAGAGTCTTCTATGTCTCAACATTAGCTGTCACTTTATTTTCACACACAACATTAAGTTAAGATTAGCGTACAGTCATAAATTGAGTAATATTGAATGGTGTTACCTGGATTTTAATCCGTATTCATCCAAGTCAGTACTTTCTCCAACACGAAAAATGTTGAATTGCCTTATCTTAGCAATAACGTTTACCCATCCCTAATATCATCAGATGTCACAATAAAAACCGTATTGTGATTAGTTATTGGTGAGCAGCAGTTCATCTCTTTTAAATATTTTTACATAATCTCTTCAGCTTTGAAACACTCGTTTAAAAAAAAAAATCAGTTGAAGTTTTTCCTTTGAATGCCCCTCCTATGTCACAGGGGTGCACGGCTGTTGTGTTTTGTATCGTGTGTACATATTCGCACATTGAGTAATTTTTCATTCAGTGATGGAGAGTGAAAACAGCCAGTGACGGTCAGTCACTGGGTCATACTCCAAACCATTCAGTCAGGCATATTTCTCTTTGTTGTCTCTGTGTTCCTCTGCAGTCTTTGAGCCAGTCAATTGAGAGTCAGTCATTTATCTTCCTACTCCTTTGTAATAGGCAGTATTAGACTAAGTAGTGCAGACTAGCTGTGCTGCAAGCAGTGTTGCATTTACACAAAAAAAGCTTCCATCAGTATCCATACAACACTAGCAATTGTGGCATCTGGGAGGCCACGGCAAAGGTAATTTGAGCAAAAGAAAATGACACCTTGGGAAAAAAGGAAGATTGAGCGTTGAAAAAGAGAAAGCAAGCAGAAAAAGGAAGAGAAAAATACATGGTGATTTACGCAAAAGTCCAAATGACAGGGAATTGGCCACAGACACCTGACTGTGTTATTATATCACCATCAACAACGGCATGCTCCTCTGCAAGTAGGAAAGAAGACGAGAGGCTGGAAAGAAAGGAACATAAAAGAAATTAAAAGAAGATCTCCCCAACACAAACAAAATCCCTCAAACAAGCGTGTTTTCTTTTGCTTCGTGCAGTGAGTCCAAGGCTATCAATTCAACCCCCCTGGGGTTTTTTAAACGCAGCCATTGCTTCTCTCTCTCTCTCTCTCTCTCTCTCTCTCTCTTTTTCTTTCTCTCTTTCTTGTTGTTGTATTGTTTGTCATGGTCCAGGCGGGGCCGGCAGAGGAGGTGGTATCAAGAAGAAGAAGGGACAATTTGATGGATGTTTGTTGATATCTAGACCACTAGGGCTCTGATTGCCTAACATTAAACCAGCAATAACAGGCCAATCATCCCACTTGCACATCCACACGCCAACCAGCCGAATTGGATCAAACTGGCTTTTTCTCTGTCACTTTCTCACTCATCCCCCCTCTCTCTCCATCTCTCTCTCTCTCAGTCGATTCCTTGCTCTTTTCTCCTCTCTCCTGACATGCTTATTAGCTGATATTGATCCAGGCTGGTCAATTGTCAGCTCCTCTCATCCGCACCATATTGACGGCATAATCAGTGAGAGAGGAATGGAGAGAGAGAGAGAGACGGATGAAATTTTCTGACAGTGGGTAAATTATTTGCTGCTGGCTTGTTGACCCACACAAGTACCTATACCTCACGGACACATTAACACACATAATCTGTCATTCATACCAGCATTTATATGTAAGGACTATTTGTAAAAAAAAAATATGATGACATGCACTTTTCGACCAAACCGTTATTATATAAAGGGTCATTTAAATTCAGTGGCACATGAATTTATTTCAGTGTGAGAGTGGATGGTTGTTTGTCTCTATATGTGGCCCTGTAATGGACTGGCGAACTGTCCAGGGTGCACCACGCCTTTCGCCCTATGTCAGCTGAGATTGGCACCAGCGCCTCTCGCGACCCTCATGTGGAGGATAGAGCGGTAGGAGATGGATGGATGGATGGATGAATTTATTTCACATTCAATGTTTAAAGATAAAACAAAGGGTAGTGAAAAGTAAAAGCTTTTATTTCCAATAGCTAATGTCAAAATGTGAATTTTAATTTTCACTTAACATGTGGAATGAGTCAGTTAGTTAGCCATCTCTCATGTGGCAGATTTTGATTAACCGAATGTTTTTAATATCCAAATGTTACACTGTGCACATTTGTCTTGACTAATGCAGTTCACATGGTTTTCCTCATGTATTCTGTCTTCAATTTGGGCCAAACCATTGTCTTTGATTTGTGTGTCTGTGTGTGTGTGCATGAATATGGGGGTGTATTTTAATTAGAAAATTTAATCTGGAGTGTCATGTCACATATGCCACTTGTGTTGTGACTGTACCATGGCTGTGCAGAGCCTCTTCTGACTACGCTGCCTCGATGCCCAGCTTTAGGGGTTCGTCCCTGGAGAGAGAAGCAGCTGGCATGGCCTCTCTCTCGCTGGAGGGCTGGCGCCCATCTCATACTCTCCCTGTGCAACACACACTAGTAGAAAAACACACACTCGCACATGTCTCCCTCTGCACATTAAGTTTTAATCAGGCACTTAGCTGGGCATCTGTTACGGCTCTGTCCGCGCGATGCGTTAAGGACCTGTCGCTGCAGGTTACAAGCCTAACGGATTTGCTGACTGATAGACTCTTGGCCCACTTAATGGCTGATGTCACAGCTGTATCTGCTCAGTCTGTCTAACTGTGTAGTTGACCCTCAAATTATTTACTCAATGGCATTTCTTCTCTGTGATCAGCTGAAGGCACAGGTGCTTACCAGGTACAGAAACTGTACCTGGTACTGTGGTAATTTTATTAAATATGATGTGCTATTAATAGTTCCTCCCACTGTCCAAAAACATGCAGATTTGGGGATTAGGTGAATTGGACACTCTAAATTGAGTGTGAAAGTTTGTCTCAATGTGGCCCTGTGATGGACTGGGTGACCTGTCCAGGGTGTACCTAGCCTTTCGCCCCATGTCAGCTGGGATTGGCACCAGCGCCCCTGGGACACTCATGTGGAAGATAAAGCGGTAGAAGATGAATAATCATATTTCGTACTAGGGCGTTATTGACTTCAGATATCTGTCAACAAAGTTGTTTGAGTCGACACATCGGCTTATGATACCTTTAATGGTATGTCAACTCCTCCACTTAATTTTATGAAAAAAATGTACATGTTGCCAAATATGCAAAAACAAGATTCAGATTAATCAGCCATCCTCGTGGCTCCTTGAACTATAGTATGTCAGAATATTGTGCTCACACTGAGCAAGGTGAGTTCTGATGGGAATGGCGTTCATTTGCGTGCAGTTGGTTGAATCCAAAGTAAAAATGAGTCCTGCTGGTAGAGTTATCAGTGATTCCATGGGACATGGACGTCACTGAGAATGCACATCTCAGTTAAAGGATCTAGATAAAGATGGCAGGTTCCTCATTGATCAGAGAGACCAACTCGCTCTGTCCCCAGACACACTCTCTCTCTCTCTCTCGCGCTCTCTCTTTCTCCTCGTGCGTCTTATTCACACACTCGTTTCATATTCCCGTCTGTCCTACACGAACACACACCTTCCCCTGGGTTTTGAGGTGACAGTTATGTTGACAGTTTGAACATGGGCTAGGTGTTTTTTTTTTTCCACGACAAGTAAAATTAGCAGTCTGCAAGCAATTCTCTCTCTCATAGCTTTTTTTTGACTGCCTGTCCACATTTTCCCTTTCTCTCCCTCTGGCTTCTCTGTTCAGTGGCCCGCTACATCGCTTCTCTTCCCTGTCACCGTACACACATACATGCACACTGTTTCTCTCCTCTGTCAGCCTCTCTGTGCCGCCTGACGACTTAATAGCTCCCAGTGAGTGGATTTGAGCACTCCGCCTGTGCGTGTTTACACGCACTTGTCACGCCAGCAATATTCATATGGTGATGAGAAATATTCATTTCTTCAGCGGGAGAGAATGGTGGAGGGTGGTGGTGCCTCAGAGGGAGGGAGGTGAGGAGGGAGGCAGGCGAGAAAGTCAGGGCCTAAAGACTTAAATGTGTTGATGTCCTTCTTGTGTCTCTCAGTCTTTCTCTTGGCTTTGCTGCTCTTGCCTGTCTATCCTTGTTCTCTTTCTTTCATTCATTAGTTTTTTCTTTGCCAAAACATTCACACAAGTTCCAGTTTGAAGCTTGCGCCTGTTCCACGAATTAGTTTGTTGTTGTGCACAAGATTCGCCATCTGCTTTATTTATCTAAACCTTGTTTTTAGAATGGCTCCCACCTGGATTTACTTGGAGTAGCCACAAAGCAATGTGGCAAAATGTTGGACTTGCCTATGTGGTCTTAGGTCGTTTTCACTTCTAATAGTCCACTAGACTCAGTACGATTGAGGACTCAGTTCAACATTCAGCCATTTCTCCCATCTATCGTTCTACATGTGTATGTTTTGGTTGTGTTGACCCACAATGCTCTGCGTTGTAGTCTGCTTCCTGCATTTGGTTTACTTGAAACAAACCAAGTTTGGTTGCATATTCACACGTCCCCAAACGAACTGGACTGTTTCAAAAAGATACAGGTGAAAGAGAATAAGATGTCTGTATTTCTCTGACTTGTAGAATAGTTGATCTATGACATTTTGTGTGGGACAGATTTAAATCAAACCCCTTCCTCTGGTATTATGTGTACTTGATAAATGATCTGCTGTGGTCTTCTGCTTATTCCATCGTTATTCCATCTGTGATGTTCAGTTTGAACTTCAGCAGGTTGACCATATCTATATGCCTAAATACATTGGGTTGATATCATGTGATTGGCTAATTAGGTGTTTGAATAACAAGTAACAAGTCAGTTAATTGTGTAATGTCAGTTTCATGCAGTCAGTGTTGTAGACCTTAATATATAACAGTCAAACACACAAAACGGGAAACAAGCAAGTTCCTATACAAATGTAGTACCATTGGTATACTATAACATATTACTGGCATTAGATTGGAAAAATAAACCTAACATGCAGAGCGAGAAAGTCCATCAGATGTCGATGCTCCTCTTTTCTTCTCCTCCTTCTCTGTCTCCATATATTTGAGTGAGCAGCCGGTTTGTGGCCCTGGACTTATCTTGACACTGGAGCAACAATCACAGGCTGTGAGATTGAGCACTGTTTATTTTGTGTCAATGTGTCCGCTACGACCCTAGGGCCAGAATGCACACACACACCCACAGACACACACACACGCACGCACACGCACGCACACGCACCCTGATTCATTCACAGCATTGCTCACTCAATCACTTCCCTCCCCTGTTTAAAATGAATGGAAGATAGCTTCCCTTTCACTATTCACATCTCTGTTTCCCTCCCTCAGCAGTATAATGCTTAATCTCAGTGTTGCTCTGTTTTGTCTGATATGGGGCAGCACCAATGCATTTTTATTCTCTATCTTATATTGCTTTCTTATTCAAGGCTTTGTGTGCCGGTGTTTGTGGGTGTTTGGCTGGATGTATGTGGGAAGGAAAGAGAGTTTCTATTTTTGTGTGACTTACAAATTTAGACCGAGGGCCTCTGTGACAGTTTCAGGCGTACGTTACTCCCTATGCATATGGACCAAAGCATCTCACTAATGAAGAAGCAGCATCTCCAACCACTGGTGACAAACTAAACTAATGACAGCTGACATTGGCCCGACCACTGCTGGTAACTCGCGTATTCTGCTTGTGTGTGTTAGGCCCTATCAACACGGAACAAAATGTTAACAACCAAAACAGCAAAAATGTCATATCTAAATCTAAATAATCTAAAACCTCCCCAAAACAACCCTAAACACTGTAGTACATATGCCATACATGGAGCTGTAGCATAAACACACTAAGACGAAGACGGTATGGCATGTGTGCACTGTGTACAAACTTCTTAATAAACTTCTTCTTTATTTGAAGTATACATTACAATGTGTACAATCACAGGAAAAGAGACATAATGAAGAAAGTTAAGCGGGGACTAAGGAAAGAAAATAAAAGTTATCATAAAGCGAACAGACGAAACAAACTCGAGAAGAGGAAGAAGAAGCCGACAAAGCAACTGCGCAAGAGAGAGGTGGGATTATTTCTTAATCGTTTTCCCAAAGTAGCTTATTGTTGTCTACATGAAAATGCTAGGGTGGCATTTTGCGATTTTCCCACTCTGGGACCCGTTTAAAAAACAAAAACAAAAAGCGTTTAGGGCTCCCAAAACATTGTTTCCGTGTGGTTCAAATGCAGATATGCTTAAAAAAAACTTTTGCGTATTCACAGAGACTCATTTTGGTGTGGACAACCTCTTAGAGACGGAGAGAGGACAAATGGAAAAAAATGAGGGGAGCTTATTCCTCCCACTCAATTACTGACCCTGTGTGTGTGTGTGTGTGTGTGTGTGTGTGTGTGTGTGTGTGTGTGTGTGTGTGTGTACTCTTTCCTCCCTCCCACTATCTCAAGTCTGACAGTTGACTATTGTCTGCCTGCCTCTGTCACTGCTGTCACTTATCAAACTGAGCTCAGTCAGTTCAACGCTACATCATCATACTTGGGGAAACAAACCAAAAATAGCAGTAAAAGTAAATTTCAAGCAGTTGTGGGCAGCGCATAATATCCTGTGTGCACTTTTTATAGTGTTTTCATCCGTCCAGTTTCTAAACGATAAGACGTGTTAAGATTTTGTTTTATAGAATCATTATAGAGCTGTGTGGTGCTCATAATGTTTTTAGTTCACAAAGGTTTGCATGAAGCAAACATGTGGCTGTTGCTGCAGAGGAGTATAATCCACAGAAAGGATCAATGCAACAACTGTGCAGTAAATTAATAAAGATCACCCCCTATTAGAGGGTTCCTCCTTAGCCCTCATGTCACAGTTCTGGATGGATGGACGGAAAGATGGACAGACAGACACTTAAAAAGGAACTTAAGAAATACATTCTTCCTTAGGGTACTTAAAAAATAAATGTCAGGTAATTTTCCACGGCCATTATTTTAAAATGGCCTATCATGTATTCATTTCTACTGTGTGAGGAGAGATGGTGGCTTCTGCGGTCAGCAGTGTGAGGTGTAATTGTGTTTGCCTATTAATTAAAAAAAAAGAGCTGAGAGAGAGATGAAAATGATTCAGGATTCATGTTTTGTCCTTTAAACTCTAAGAAGAAAGTAGAGTCTAATGCTGAATTTTCTCTGTGATTCTCTTCTGGCTACAGCTACATTGCAGAGTTTGAGTTGGTGTGCTCATGTCTAAACACTCACACACGCGTGCACGCACACACACACACACACCCTTGTGGAGGAGGTCTTCTGTGGTACAATAAGTAGTGGAGCAAGGGGCCACTTCCTTTATGTTGCAGCAAGGCTTTATGAGCCGTCCTTTATCACCTTGTACAATAGCCACACTTTGATGGGGGCACAGTGATATGTTTCACTTCAGAATGGAGAGACTTTTTTTCATGTTTTCTATTGTATTCGTATTCCAATGATCGTTCTTGCTGTATGTGAATCATTGTGAATATAGTTTGACTTCCTGCATTCTGAAAGTCTCATTTTAAGTACCCATCTCGGGCACCACATTGTCCCAGTAAAGGCCCTCCCTGACTGGGCGTTTAAAAAGAGACATGGGGGGAAATGAGGAAATGACCCATGCTTAGCCACACAACATGCTAGCTGTGCTCAGACAATCAGCATAGCATTAGCAAGACTGTTGAATAGAACCATCATGGTTACCTTCCCTATAGGAAGCCAGTGATCTGCCTATGGGCTTGGAGTTCCTGCAGAGCTGCTGAGACTCAGAATGGAGGCCAGTGTGGTACCTGTGAGAAACTCTCCTGTCTTGTCCTGTCCTCCCTTTTTGTTGTGTGATAATGGTCTACTCCCAATGCTCTCAATATGAATAGAATGGAATTGACTTATTAGGACTTCGTCAGCCTGTCAGTTAGAGGAACACAGTTATGCTGCTTAGACACATTTTGCATTCACACTGTTAACCTAATTAATGACCACAGTAAAATTCTTTTAAATGACTATACCGTATTAAACTTGAAGGAAAGAGTTTGTTTGTTCTATTCACTTTATGATAACTTTGATTTCCTTTCCTAAATAGCTCTGGATTGGAATCTGTTTATGTCTTATCTGTATACATTATAATGTGTACTTTTCGAATAGAGCTTTATTTTAAAAACTGTGTGTATGCTCCGGCATATATCTTCTCCAGATTCCTCCTACAGTCCAAAAACATGCAGATTTTGGGGATTAGGTAAATTGGACACTAGACACTGACCATAGTCCAGCGTGAACTCTGCCCCATCAGCTGAGATTGGCATAGCGCCCCCCGTGACCCTCATGTGGAGGATGTAGTGGTAGAAGGTGGATAGATTTAGCTCAACCAGAGGGCTGCACATGAATGTTTTAGGACTTTTTTGGATGACAGAAAAAGAAAAAAAATGTTATTTGCATTGCAACTGAAAGCCTTTTTAGTTACATGTGTTTGTGCAAATCGGTAAAAATAAACTGGTTATTATCAGGTTTATAAGATATTTGACATGTTGCATTGAGCAATGAGGATTGCTTTTTCTTTCACCTTTCTTCTCTTGAGTGTTACCTGACTCTATATACAGTGAAAGAGAGACACACATATACGATGTTAGGAAAGGAGTAGGATTGGATTAAGTGGCCTTTTGTTGCCCTTAGGGTGAGCTTTGTTGGCATTCATGGATACTCTGTCCTGAGCTTTCACTGTGATTAGAGCATTTAAGTTGACAATTCACTCAGGACCTCTTTTTTCTCTCTTTCTCCCACTCCCACTCTTTTCCCTCACTCTCACACCCGAAGTTTTCATTCTCAGGAATACAACTTACATTTACAGCAACTGCCCAATATGGCAGCTGGGGCAAATGGAGAGAGAGACTGATGACAGTGGTGGTTGTGGAGGGTGAGTTAGGGAACGGGTTGATTGAAAAGCAGAAAAGGGGGCGTTTATGCTGCTTTGTGGAAATCAGATCAGCTTGATACAGACTCTGATTGGAGTAAACCTGGATGACACTGCATGGAAGTGTCATGTAAAATTATGGAGCATTTGGTAAACGACATGAATACATGGCATTGGCAGAGGTGGGAGTTGGAGGGTAAGAGGGGCGACCTGTAGCATGTTGAATTCTAGACAACTGTTGAAGTCTGAACCTCCTACTGATAAAGAGCAATGAGATGCTTTTTAATCTCAGTGTTTCTGATGAGTATTGTTTTCAGAAACCCATGTAACATCATCACAAGTACTCAAAGGACACTACATGTGACCTAAAACTTAATTTAAACTCACTGTTGATTCAAGTTCACTTCAACATTATAATTTACATTCTCTGTGTTCCAAAAAGTTCCATACAGTCCAGGAAGACTTTTGTAAAAATTTCAGCTGCTGGTATATAAAACACTCATGACAAAGTGTTTAAGCCTTGGCAGAGGTCTGCACTCTGGGTGCTCTTGTTTCTTTATTTGTCTAATGCATAAAATAATAAAACGTAAAAAAAAAATCCATCCAATATCCACACAGTACATAATGAAGAGAAAGTAAAACTTTTTTTTTTTTTTTAGAAATAACAGAGAATTGATTGTACCATTGAAAAGTAATTTGCCGTCATACTCCGTCTCCCATGTAGCCAGTAGCCAGCCAGAGATAAAAACAGGAGAGATGAGAGGATAAAAGAATAAGTAGCTAAGTAAAGAAAATGACAAAGTGACAGAGAAGCAAAACAAGGAAGGAACAGGACGGAAGGAGGACGAGAAGGCAGGGTTGACATTGCTCCTGGGTTAGTGCTCTAAAACTGAGTGCTAAAATCATTTCAGTTAAGATAAAGCTCTGGCCACTGCCAAGCTGCCCCAGGATATCTGCCTTGCTCATCTGCCTCTCCAATGAAACGCCTGCACACAAGGAGCCTTCAGGCTGCCTGTCACACATATGTGGATGACCCTGTGTACACACACACACACACACACAAATACACTAACAGACACACACATACTCAGAGGGAAATACACTGCTGTATCACATGCACGTTTGCTGATCTCTCATTTTGAGTTTGTCGCAGTGCTGTTTATTTCACTTGACTGAGGAAGAGAGAGAGAGACAGAGAGAGCGACAGAGAGCCGCAGGGATCTCCTTCCTCTTCTGAACCTCCCACATTAACACCCTACCACCACCACTCCTTCTACCAATCGCCACTGCCCTCACCTGTTTGAATCATCTGGACTTCTTGCTCACAAGCTTGCTTCCGTCCACCCGATAAACCCGTTTCCCGCCCTGCTCACAATGTGCTTTCACCCAGCCCTCTTTCACCAATGCCCTCGTCTCAGACGTTCAGCCTCTTCTTTTTGTGTCAGAATCTCAGCATTTAAAATTAGTGACAGAACTCTCACTAAACCTAAAAAAGTCATGTTGATCTTTTTTTAATAGATACATCTGAAAATGTTCTTGTCTTTCTCATGGCAGCTCCATTTGCAAAATATTCATATTTAATCACACAACCCTGCATTTGTTATTATTTTCCACTCACTGGATTGGATCAGTATTAGGTAAATTATTTTGTGCAAAAACAGGCAGATGAACCATTGAACTCAATTGTTGAATTCAATTCATATCTTCAGTTGTTACTGATTTGAAAGCAGTTTGATCAATTTTCTTTACAAATACAGATACAGAAAATATTTGCAACATATTTCTTGAAAGTATGGAGAATCTATTTAAGTTGTTAAATCAATTAAATAATAGACCCTGCAAACGAACGAGCTGAGGATAAATCAGTGGTGCGGTGTCAGGGAAAGCAGCTGCTCAACTGCACATGCAAGCCACCAAATATGTCCTTAGGAAATTTAAATCGGCCAGCTTGATGTTGATTGGAGCGTGTAAAAATAAGCAGCCAATCAGGAGCTGGAGGGACCATGCAGGGAGTGAGTGATTCAAAAGGATCAGTGCAGGTCACACAATTACAGCAACAACTCATTGTTGTCTCACAGCCGAGTCATGACTCTGAAGACTCTCTTATTCTGTCCATAATTGTGTGCAAACAAAACTGTTTGTGAGTCAACAACTTTATCATGTTTAAAAAACCTTTGTCGCAGCTATGGTGAACAGTAGCACAGAGCTGTTCATTATTAATAATGAGGTACTAATATCCATCAGAAATAGTTACACCAACCATCAATACAGTACATGTGACATGAATAATACAAAAGCTGAAATATTTCTTAGTTTAATACATTACAATATCCCGTAGAATTGATCTTTTAATTAGTTTTAAGTGAAATATCACCTTTGACATGCGTCTTATTTCAACTGTCAAAATGCTGCATTTTTTTATACTCTTTTTATAATTAAACTGGATATTTCTGCAGTATTGATCATACATGGTACATTGTCTTGGGCTCAAGGAAATTAAGATGTATGTATCAGATCAAACAATAAATCAGTTCATTAATCACCAGATTAATTGGTGACAGCTATGAACATGATATTTATTGTTTCCTACCTTTTACTGCCTATGGTGAAGTTTGCTTGCGCAAGGCATATAAAATGGGCATTTTCTCATCAACCAATACACAATAAACAGGTTATCATCATAGCTTATGGTCAATTGAATTAATCAATTTAGGCAGGTAAAGTAATTTAAAATTGTATTTTTTTTTTCATACTCAAAATAGAATATCCCCCTTGTTTACTCCTTTCTTTCTTCCCTTAAACCCCTTCCCTTGCCTCCACCTCCCTCTCCTCTCCTCTTCCCTCAGAACCTCTTCACCAAGATAGGAAATCTGGGTCTCATGTTTAAGGCATTACTGCAGTTGTTGGGCAGACTCTTGGATGTTCTAGTAGTGAATTTGATTTTCCGACTGCCTCCCCTCTTACTTCGCTCCCCATCTCTGTCACGCTTCCTGAACATATCCTTTTCTCCCCCATCAGTGGCCTTCCTCTTTGACTTCTGGTAACTTTGTGGTATATAACTCATCATCATTCCCTGCTCACACAAATACAAACCCAGTGGTATGGCCATGTTTTACCCCAAACTGCACATATTTACCTATACTCACATATGCTTAGTCATGAGTAGGTGCAGTGTTCTGTAATTTCTGGCTTAAAGCTTTTAAAATGGTTACTGCAATCACAAATCAAAACACTGTACGCAGAAGCGTAGTTCAAATTGGTTGCCAGATGCTTTTAATAGCCAACATTACACTGTGTTCATCCATAACTGTCCCACTGATGTCTTATTTTCATAAACATCAAAGACCATTTGTTTAATTTTAGCGTGCCAGCAACAGGCTGAGGTTGAAAGTGAAAGTGTATCAGATTTAGAGCATTAGAGAATTTTAACACACCACAATAGCAGACTGTAAAAAACATTATACATGTCAAATATCCAATAAAGTAAGTGATTGGCATGTCTGTTGTAGTGTCAGTATCGTTCTGTAGCTCTGCTGTATGTTGAAGTGTTACTTGATGCGTTATTGGGTGGCAGCGGGTGGCAAAACAGACTTAGACCCTGAAACAAAAAACAGAACATTTTATTTTTTGAATATACTGGCTGTGTTATCCGTGGAGATAGAATGTCCTTCATTTCTGATGACGTGTCTTTAGTCATTTTATGTCCTGCATATAAAACCTTTAAAGTACCAGAGCATTACAGACCAACCGTTTAGTTTTCTAAATGTGCGGTGACTGTTTTTGTTAATGACTCTCGCCTGCTGTGACCTTGGTTGTGTGGTGTTCTGTTTGTGAAAGAAATCAGATGTCTAGATGCCACAGTATCAACCATTGAGGTGGTAGGTGACTAAAACAGCACCACCCAGGTCAAATCACAAATTACTGTTTGAAAGCTTCAGCAGGTGAAGGTTTCTCATTTCTAAAGATAATTTTTTTTTTTTTATTAGTAGTAGTTTTGTACGTGATGAGCTGCAGGTCAATCATCTGAAAATTAATTTGCAATTATTTTTGTACTTGGATAATCATTTTAATTATTTTATACAAAGACGAGATCACAGATCACATTAGAATATGGTGGTTAGTTTCTTTTCCAATTTTTCCTCTCTGCTGTCCTTGTAAAGTTAATATCCTTTGGACTGTGGGTCAGAATAAACATAGATTTAATTATCACTAGTGAGAGATTAGCAGTTAAGGTCTGAATATTCAGTAGTTTGTCAGTGGTGTGTGTCATGAAACGTTTGGCAGATGAAAATGTTATCCTGTTACAGATGTTGTCATGGCAGTAATTTAACATAGACAACAAAGTAGAGACAGCAGAAACTTGAAACTAGATCTCAGGATAATTTAGTGCACACTATTCCATTGTGATTTCGTATAATGGGAGAAACCACTCAAGGAGAGTGTCACAGGCACACTCAGATTACAAACTGACACAGCTTCACTTGTTGGTGTTTTCTCAGCTCCCACCGTCTCATATCTTATTTGGAGATGAGGCTTGTTTGAGAAGTTTAGCTGAAGCAACTTGTGTTTTGATGACAAATAGGGAGACACTACTGTGTAAAACAAATTCTTATCACAGGTATCATCAGACAAGAGACTGACAATGAACTACAAAAGGGAAATGTTTTCACCCACTTTTGATAGATTTGTTTTCCTTGATGTTGCATCTTTTCTCTCTTATTGCTTGTGTTGTTTTTTCTTTCCATGATACAAGAAACAGGGACCTCTCATCAAGCATTTTATTCTCAACTTTGATATTTATTTTCTCTCTGTGCCCCTTCCCACCTTTTCCCCTCCCTTTTATGACTAGACTCTCATCACCCACCCAGTCTCTCCTCTGTTTTAACCCTCCCATCTCTCCATCCTTCTCTACTTCAATCCCCTCTCTCTTTTTGGCTCCTGCCCTAATTATTTATACATTAACATTCAAGAAACAAGAAAACTGGGTGCAGGTGACACCCTGTAATTTGACACCCTTGCCTTTCTCCTAGGAAGGAGAGAGATGTAATCTATGACAATCTGCGTGTTTGTGTGTGTGTAATCTGGGGTTGTCACGCACCCGCATGCCACTTTCCGTATGCTAATCAATGAATGAAGCTCTGCAAAGCTCTCGTCGTCTGCCAGCTAAACCGCACACCTCAGTGCCGATATGTCTATTAGCCACATGTCAAACTCCCCTTTGTTTTGGCCTCCTCCTGTCTCTCCCCACATCTCATTCCCTCCTCTCTCATTCAATCGTTCCTCTTCTGTGTAATTCTGTATCTCTCATTCCCTCTTTCTATTTCTGTTTCCACACTTTATTCGACTCTCCTCCTGTAACCCCTCACGTCCCCTTTTCCCTTTGCTCCTCATAAAAAAAAAAACTCACTCTGCTCTGACAATTGTTGTGCCCCAGATGTAATTTCCTCAAGTACATACTCATATCGCCAACCATCGTCAATGAGAAGTGCACGACATAATGGGATAGGTGGTGAAATATGCAAGTTTATAAACACTGATATTATGTCAAATAAAAAAATAAAAACCTTGAGAAACCCCTTTCTTTCACTCAGTTTCTGTTCAGTCAAATGTAGATGGTATGAGAATAAAAAAAGAAAGATGTGTAGATTTACTGGAGCATATGATCCATTTGTGTTGGTTTGTAAGTGTTAGTATTATGTGTGTGACATATGAACAGCCAATTCTTAATATTTATCTTATACTATAATGTTGAATTTGTTTTTGAAAGATACCAGTGGCGGATGCTGGTGAAGCTTGTTTCAGGGCCAGATATTTATACCTAAATTCTGCAAACAACTAGAACAAGGAAACAAAGTTCTATAATAGTTTTATTTACAGTGTATGTACAAACGAAGATGAGCTATATGTCTACTCAAAATCCACACAGGACTGAGGCAGAAAAGGCCCTGCTGTCGTCTATGTTCCTGCAACGCTGTCAATCAAAAACTGCTCCTGCTTTTTCAGGACAGTTCCTCCAGTCATCATGCAATAGCCCATGCGTCCGTGTCCGCACCTGCGCCCGACCCACTGCACCATTGACTCCAAGAGAAGCTGATGTTTTTGACGTATTAATCCAATCATTGTCGAGCTCACCGCAGTGAAAAAGAGTAAATTCTGTGTCATCCCATAGTTGGGAATACGAAAATCACATAAGACCATCTGTCATCCGCGATAACTGAACAGCTGATTCTTAACAAACTAGTGACACGTTCTAATCGCGTTCTTGCGCACGTTTAGTACTGAAATATAAATAGAACACAGTACATATTTGATGACATTTTAGACGAAGCTGAGCTTCCCTTGCTGTCTTAGAGCAATTGCCACTGCCATATACAATACACCAAGCGGGAACATTTACACATTTAAATCAACTGTCATCAAGTGTCATCTGAATATATACTGGAAACTGTAATCCTCACTCAAATGATCTCAAACCTAACAATGACGGCTCAGATACTGATAATCAGTCAGAGCCTATGAGCCAATATTACCTCCACCTCCACCTCCACCAGCAGTGCACAGTGGTCATTTCTCTGCTTTTATAATATCACGGATTCCCCTGCAACAGCCAGCAGTGGTATTCAAGAATGTCAGTCTGTCATAGGCAGACTCTGACAGACAGTTGGTGGAGAGATAAAATAAGATGTAGTTGTACGTTTGTCATTAATTCTGCAAGCTTGAAGACAAGATGACGGACAGGCAGACAGGCAGGTGGGGAACCAGGCAGACAAGAAGGCAAGCAGACAGTTATAGGGGCAGTTAGACAGGCAGTCATCCCTGGCATTTTGCAGCAGATAAGTAAGCTATCAAAGGAGGGGGATAAATAGCAGAGTAAAGATTGGTCCTGGCCCCCTCAGAGAGGAGCGGGGGGCCACAATGCAGGCGTGGTGGGCAGATAGCCCCCTGCTCTCATTATACGCTGCCTAATCCAAAACGATGTTTACTCAGAGAGAGAAAGAGAGAGAGGGAGAGAGAAGGGCCACGCTTATCGAAGCCACACACAGTCCTCCAAACATGTGTGCACGTGCAAGTGTGCAAGTGTTTGTGTGTGAGAGAGTGCACGTTAAAATGAGCCTATTCCAATGGAAAAAGGGATCAGGAGTGTCTCTAAGGCAGACTCTGTTGGCTAGAATGTCGATGCTTATCACAGACTGCCTGGCTCTTCTGGTGAAAGGCCAATAGGCTATCTGAACTGCCTATTCACAGCATGTGTGTTTACCATACCAGCTCGCCAGAATGATCACTTCGTAATGCTGTTATTATCATTAAGGTACCTATTTATGATTTTTTTTTCAGATGATGAAGGTCCTTCTAGGCTACAAAACATTTTTGCTTTTTTGATTTTGAACTACTATAAAATAAAATCAGTAACATTTGTTGTTTATCCCTATTGACACGTGTGTTTTTATGTTGCTGTTGATTACACATACAACTAAGTCATCAGATATTAGTAGTAGCTAAGGAAAGGCTCTAGTAAAAAAAAAAAAAAGTATCTCCAGGCCATCAGAAAATAAAATTTTAATCCTTAATAAAAAATAGCATCTTTTTTTTATTGCATAAGTATTAATCAATAGTCTTGACTGACATACAGTTCTGCATATAATTCCAGCCGCATATATGCATATAAAAATTGTTTATACCATCTCAAACAAACACGCAGAGGATTTTGGACCCAACTCCTAAATAACAATGAAATTAAAATAATAACCCAGACTCTTGTGTGGGTTACCGTTCAGATATATACAGTTCTTTGTAAAACATCATATTTGTTGTTTTAGCCAAGATTTAATGATCATATATAATTATTTCCCGTTGTCTTTATCGGAACACAGCCAGAAAATCCAGCATTAAAATAGCAGAAATGCTTCAGAAAAAAACGCTTCTACAAGTTTTATTACAACTATTTCATTTATATTGTACATAATGATGATACAATATGTTTGTACAAAAAGCGTATTGGAAGCTTGCCCATGTATAAGACCAACTTTAAATCAAACCTAGCATAGTGAAGGCCTAGGACTTTCGCACTGTACTGAAGCAAGATAGCGGTAAATCAAATCTAATCAAATACATGTTTTATTTGTATATTGATGCTGTTTTTTATGGTTATGTATCTCAGAGTGAGTCCCAGAAATCACAGCTGTCAGGACATGAGGTTTTTGTTGTCGTGTATTAGTTGATATCAAAATACAGAGTTAAAACTGTTTAAGTGTTACCCATTGCACAGCACCACCAGTGTTTCATAGAATAGAATAGAATCCTTTGTCATTGCAAAGGGAGGAGAGAATGAGAATTGTATTTAACAATACAGTTCTCATTCTCTCCTCCCAAAACTCATATAAAAATACATAGATCTAAATAACGTAGAAACAGCCTAAAAATAAAGTGCAATTTAAAAGCATGGTTAAAAATGGCTTTGCAGTTATTGCACATGGCTATAGAGATCTCACTGTGTGTCTTTGTAACTACTCAGAAATTCAACTACTTGCATGCAAACACACATGCACACACACAGACACACACAATGTCACCAGTCATTTGGACAGCCTAAACATTTGTCCCTAAGCTAAACCTAACCACAATTGTCTTTGTTACCCTTCAAAATAATCGTTCCCTGCCAGTTTTCTATAATATGTTTGACACTCTATCAGTTAAACAGCTGTTTCCATCAAGAAAATTAGGTCCTTTCTTAAAGGGGAGATATTATGCAAAATCAACTTTTTAACCATTTCAATACTTATATTTGGGATTCTGGAGGCCCTACCAGTCGCCAAAGTGTGGAAAAAGAATACTCAGTCATGTTTTCGTGGTCCCCCTTAGTGTAAGTATAGGCGATAAAACACTCGATGTTGAATTCCCTGTGCTTATGACGGCAGCATGCACATTTCACCGCAAATGTTACTACCCACCAGTAAGTTTACTTCGAGAGCTCCACCTTAGCTCCACCTTGTCCCTGCGAGAGTGCAGGCGAGGGAGGAAGAGCGGTTTTATGTCAACGTGGAGGGACAAGTGTGCTGTTGGTGGCTCCACAGTGGAGCGCTTACTCCCTTTCACCAAAGTCAATACAGAAAGCTTCAGTATTTAATCCTGTGATTTGTTTTCGAGGTATGCAAAGTTCCTCACCCATCATTGGATCGGGTGGGTGGAGCTTTCAGGTGGAAGAGACGGTGATTGAACCTCCAGTGACCTTACTCCAAATTAAGGAGGCTACCAGAAAGTCATACTGGGGCGCTTCTAAGAGGCGGAGCCCTTCGTTATGTTCTTTACTAGAAGGGTTAATCATGTCCAACAACTGATCCCTTTAATCGTAGGGATGGTGTTCCCATCTGTATTGTTTGGGTTTACTGCTAACTGAATAGAGTTTTTTAGGGTGTTGTTTCATTCATTGATAAGTTTAGCTCTTTAGTCTCTTTTTGGTTGCATTTTGTTTTGTTTGGACAGCGTCCACTGCCCATTTCTGTTGTATTGCTGCCAACATATATTTTGTATTCTACACCCTTCACTCCTTGAAATAAGTTCTTTATTTAAACCAACTCACACCTTGTTTTGCTTCTCATTCCCCGTGACAAGTTGGGCTATAACTGGGACAGAGTTGTCAGTCCAGTGAATTATAACCGGAGGTTTGCCGGTTCAAATCTCGACAGGGCAAAGTACCCAATCTCCATCACTCTGCATTGACTGGGTTAACTGGACACTCTAAATTGAGCTCAGCCACATCCAGTCTACTCATAGTGCCGGTCCCAAGCCTGGATACATGGGAGGGTTGCGTTAGGAAAGGCATCCAAAAAAATAAACCCTCTGGGTCCACTACTGCATGGATCCATTGTTAAATTGTGTTATTTTGGGACAATGGTGTCTGTTATCCTTCATTTCTGATTTATTGAAGTAATATACAATTACCAAATGAGGCAACAGTTGACCAGCAAATCCTGTGACCTGCAAGAGGGTTTGGCTATAAATGTGTTATGAACCACATGTGCATACCGATACTCACAATTAAATGCACACTCTTTTACCTCTGTACAGACTCTTGTCTCTGTCTTTCTTTTCGAGTCTCCCTCTCTCTCTCTCTCTCTCTCTCTCTCTCTCTCTCTCTCTCTCTTTCACACTCAAACAACACACACACACGTACACATCAGCACCATGCCCTTGTGAACTGTGTGTATCCTCTCTGTGCTGGCCGGGGTAATCCCGGCCTCCACTAAAGTAGCCGTGTGAGAGAACAGATTGTCAGTTGATCATGGCAAACCGAGAACCTTATCCCTTATTGGATCGGCCATGGAGGAGGCTTAGGAATTATCTGAGGCCTCGTTTAATGTGGAGAAGGATCACTGCTAGAGAGCCACAGAGCCTGAAGACACACTGGGCCTGAGGGGAGAGAAGCCACTGTGTTTGTGTGTGGGTGTGTAAAAAAAACAACAACAGGGAGGTGTGTGTATCAGTATGTAATAGTGATAGAGGTGTGTGTGTGTTGTGCATGGGCGCACAAAACAACATCACGGACCACTTAACCCCATCTTGACACCTCTCTATCGCTTCATTTTCGTGCTTGGTGTATTTTTGTCATCCATTCCTGTCCTTCCTGTCTTGCTTACTCCTCCCATTCATATTCCTCTTCTTCCTCCTTGTCACTTAATCAGCTTAATTTTTGTGTTTCCTCTACTGCTTCTTCATCTCCAAACCATTTTGTTTTCGACCCAATTGGGATTTACCCAAGAAACGCAATCTTACCAAATGATGCACTATTAGACCAGCAAATCCTTTGTCCTGTGAGCTGGTTTGTATTGTGTCTCTATTCCCCAGCCCATATAGCATGGAGTTAAATAACACAATTATATTCCCAAATGTTTTAAAAAGAAAGAGCTGTAGATGTAATTTTAATTTGTGCAGGGATATTTTCTGTCATTAGATTCACAACCACACATTTGCATATCAATTATGCATAATTTTTTTTACATGCATAATTGTCAGATAATATACAACTGCGGGCTGTGGAATTAATACTATATCTGACTTTGTGTTCTCCGTCTTTGAAAAGCTTCTTTCCCCCACTCTGTCTATCAACTCTCCTTTATCTTCCTCTGTTCTTCTGCCCTTCTTTAAAAGTTTTCCACTTTCTCCTCTTAATTCCTGCATCTCAACTCTAGTCACCCCCCTCCTTGTCCACATGCACCTCTACTATCACTTCCTCTTCTCACCCTATCATCTTGATAACTTCATATAGTCGATTGGTCAGAGACTGCTGCAAAAAAAGCTTTAAAAATCCCTTCCAGTTGTAATTCGTCAGTATTAAACTCAATAGTTGCAAACACAATAGTCAGCAGGTGTTGTGATGGCAAAGGTTGTGTATGTCAAACTAACAAAGACCCACCTCTATTTTAACATCTGGACTGACAAGTGTTTTACATTTGTGGACATAAATAGATTTGCTTCATCGCCGTCACTCTCCGGGTTTCATGGCATCGGCAGACAACATTGAAGTTCTCGCTTCCCTTACGATTGCATGCTATACGTCCTTAGCTCAGTCCAGATGATGGATTTCAGATAAATGGGAAACACCATCCACGTTATTGTAAGTCCTCTTAGTCTGATTCTGTTATCCACTAAATCAAAGTGTTCAAACTGGTTCTTGGAACAAATGTACAGCCCCTTCCAAGGTATTGTTAGGTTAGCTTGGCTTAGTTGCTCAGTTATGTCAGGTTGCCTTTCCTCAAATAGCACCTGGATCCCTGTCAGATATTTAAAATAACCCTTTAGGTAATCCCATCCCTGCTGTCTGATCCCTACTTGGAAAACATCTTGGGATTCCCTCAGTGTGGGTGTAGAGATGCTTGGGTTATTGTATATATTCTTAGCCTGCTGTGACTGCGGCCTTATTTTGAATAGTATTCAGTGGGTGTGTTTCAACATTTACATTTGCACTGTGATCATTTTTAAGAATTTTACATTTTTGATGGCTTTAGTTGACTTTGGCCGTGCATGTTTTCTTTTTGTTTTTTAAGTTACATAAGTTACATTTTTAATGACCGAGAAATCTGAAAAATAGCATTAAACATAAACGGCATAAAACGGAGGGAAGAATGGCTAATTCCATCCCTGTGCATGTGGTTACTGACAGCTTCTGAGGTCAGATTATTGCTGACCTATTCCCTTAAATCCCAAAGTTCCCAAGGTTAGCAGCAGGTCACTAGGGTGTGATGGGATGATGGTGTAGGATAATGGCATTAATGTTAACATTAAGTGTGTCAGAATTGATAAAACACACCAGGAATTAATCATGTGTGTAGACTTACTAAATGAATAGCTGAGAAAAGAAATATGTAAGTAGTTTAGAGAAAACTGGAACACTATTATTAATATTATTATTATTCTTGTTGTTATTATTGTTGTTATTGTTGTTGTTGTTGTGCATAAAATAATTTGAATGAATGAATTTGACATATTTTTTGTCCTAACGTCTCCAAATTATGCAAACTGTCCATTTTTGGGCGTACATACTAATAACTATACAGACACGCAGACACACACACACACACACCTATGTTGCTTCCTTTTCTCATCTAGTAATTGAAGGTGAGAAATAATTTCATTATCCTCAGGAAGAGTAATCTGCTCTCTTCTCCTGATCCCTTCATTTTCTACAGTGCACCTCCACCTGGGAGGCAAACACACACACACACACACACACACACACACACACACACACACACACACACAGCTCTTGTCACCCTGGGCTATTAATGTTATTGGAGTTGGGGATTAACCACCAGATTCACATATGCTTTACAAAGCTTTATTACTTAGTGCTGTCTGTCTTACTCCCTCTCTCGTACATGTGTTCACACACAAACACCTACACACACACACACACACACACACACAGGCACATAACTTTCTGTGGAGGAAAGAGGAAAGTTGATTGGTGAGTGCAGAGAAATCTGACCTCATCTCATTACATCACAGTAAGACGGATACATTCAAACTTCACGTCATCCCGGCTGGACTAAAGTCAGTGTTATCTGATGTTTTTTCTCTTTTAATCGTAATCACAGTTAGTCTTCAGACATCAACACTTTTTAAGGATGTGTAGACTACTCAAAAGTAAAGAAAATTAGGGTATGGTTTGAGATACCACTCACTACTTGTACTCATCGTCAGAAATCACCAGCAGATTGAAAAACCAAAGGAAACACAAACATGACACTGTGAGGGTCCTCATTTTTCTTCTTCCGTCTGTGTTCAGTGGTGGATTACACCCTGTTTAATGTTGCATTACCACCCTCTACTGTTCATCTTCTTAAGATGCTTTGGGTAGCCTCTGATGTCAAGTGTCAGTCATGGTGACACACACATCTGTGTGAGAGGCTATCATGTCCTTTTACAAAGGCAAAGGTTGTGTCAGGAAATGATGATTCTCCGAATGATCACACCATCAGAAGGAGTTAATGAGGGAAGAGTCGTGATGCAGCTTTTCAGTCTAGTTCAACTCAGGACTTATTGTAGCAGTATTTAAAATGCATTTGTTTTATTTTGCCAAAATCTTGATGTGTATGAACGTTGTACACTAGACAAGGTTATAGTGGCTCATTATGTCTGATTCTAGCTTTTCTTAACTGATTATTGAGTGAAAATGTAGATGAAAGTAAAGTGAGTAATACAGCCATCCCACCTCATATGGTGTGAAACATCACTTTATTACTGAAGCACTGTAAATCAGCCATTTATTTTGACGAGGTCTATATATACTCTCACTTTAGTGCACCAAGTGATTCCTCTCACTATTTAATTTTTTGTGACTAAGCTTTGCCAAAGGTTATAACTGTTTTTAAAAATTAACATTTACACTTTTAGTAAAAAACATCAGCCATTTACCTAATTTTGGAGATTAATATTTCTAAAAGTAACAAATGATAGTAAAATATAAAGAATGTAAATGACATTATATGCACAGACAATCAACACGACCACTGTTTTCATTATCGCCTCACACACAGTATTACTGCACTGCTGATAAATCAGTTGACATTATAGAGTTAAGTTTTGTATGACAAGTGTCTGGCTGAAGGGATGCAATTTAAAATGTCACATTATTGTGTGTCTTGACTTTTTAGACATAGTATAGCTGCTATGGCTGTGTGTGTGTGTGTGTGTGTGTGTATATCCATGTGTGTGTATATGTGTGTTGTCAGGCCAAGACGTAGAAAGTGTGTTTTTTTTTTTCCTAATAGGGAAAAGGAATATTTGGACATTTTATCAATAGGCATTATTAAATCCTGCTTGCTTGAGCTAATCTTGGCAGACCGGGGTGTGAGGAAATAGAGAGAGAGTGGGAGATAGCTAAAGGAAGGAGAGTGAGAGAGCAGTGATGTTTGCCCCATGAGGTGAAGAGAGACCGCCTGTAAGCCGCTTATTATATTGACTATCACCTTTTTCTCTCCTCCTCTAACCCACCCCCTCCTTCCCTCCGTCCCTCCCTGCCTTCCTGGTTTTCTCTTGTTACCTTGCTCATTTTCTATCTCTGCCTCTCTCAGTTGCTTTTTCCAACTCATTCTACCTATATCCCCTCATTCTTGTTTCTCAACAACTCCGTCATATAAACACTCAGTCACTCACGCACACACACACACACGCAGACATGCAGACAGTGCCAAGCTGAACCTTCTTGTTCAAAGCCAGAAGCAGAAAGCTGAAGTTTTATTCAAATGAATGTTTACTTCTTCTCCTGCCAAGATATGTGTATTTTTTTTCTGTGTGTGTGTGTGTGTGTGTGTGTGTGTGTTGAGAGAAAGTACAAATAGCAGCAAGTATGTAAGTGTGTGTGTGTGTGTGTGTTTTAGTGTGTGTTACATGCACAGCAGAAGGAGAAGGGCTGACAGTAGGTGATAAGCCAGACAGGCCTGCACATTGTGATTATCACCCACCGGACCCCCTGTCTCACACACACACACACACACACACACACACACATGCACACACGCTTTGTATAGACAGTAAGAGAGTCGATGAGAGAGTGTGCTGCAAAGATTTAATGTAGACGAAAAAACAGACACACAAACAGAGGCAGAGAAGCCTTGGATCACAGGCAAGGTGGAAACCACAAGAGAAGGAAATGAACACAGACAGTAAAATACAATGTGCCCATTATGTCTCACTGAACACTTTTATTTCAGTTTTATATCAATATCAATGTGTGTTGGTGTTTAGACACCCAAATAAAAGGGCTGTGTTGCACCAGAAATGCTCGATATAATGTTGAATATAATAAATATCTGTTGCTGAAATGTGATAAAGTGAATAACCCTTACTCCATCTCTTTCTAACTTAGGTGTGTGGCCGTCTGAAGAGGTGATGGCTCATTACTGTCTGCAGAAACGTCACATGTTCAGGTGAGTTATTCAGGAAACAAGGGCTAACGGTTGAGATTCATTGCAAACACATGGCATTTAAGCTTCTGTTGGTTTTAGATTTTTCAGATGACAGTTTTTCATATTTCTGTACCATCTAAATTTTGTTATTGGACCAATTCAAAAAAAGAGGCAGCATGTAATGTCCCTCCTTTAAACACCTTTTATTTCAGTGTAACTTGCTGTCTAACAGGAAATTGCTTTATAATACAAACCAGGAAAAAGGCAGTCATTCTTCCGGTGCAAAAATAGTGAAATCATTAAGCTTGGAAATACAGTGCAGAGAGGCTGCACAACTGGATTTCAAATTTGTCTCTTTGGTTGAATAAAGAGAGAATTGAAAACATAATTTATTCTTAGTGAAAGTGACGAAGGTAAAGTGGCACTAATGCATTGCTGTTGTGAGGTGGAGGAATTTAACATTTTATCTCCTTCCTATATTTCAACTGTTCATTCATAACATTGTGACAGTATTTAAAGCTCTAAATGTAGTGCTTGCAAAACCAGTCAGTCTGCTGTTATCCCTCTCATTAAAATCTGACTGGGTCCCGTCACAAATGCCTGCTACCTCGTGTCTTTCTATACCTTCCTATGCCACGCTGAGTTGTTCCGCGTTGCTCTTCTCCTGCTCCCGTCTATTGAGCACTGGGCTGCCCCCGAGGCACATGGCTGAAAAGCACCCAGGCACCTTTGATTTCCTCTCAAGGTGGAACATCACCCTTTGATTTCCTGTTTTAACATTCAAGAGGCGGGAGATGAGGAGGAGAGGGGTATTGATCAGAGCAGCGTAGTGAAGGTCAGAAAGAGAGGGAGGGGAGGCAGGGAGGGATGAAAGAGGACAGGGCGAGAGATGGAGGGGACGGGGAGATGAAAGGAGGAAGAGGATGGAGAGAGGGGTTGAATGAGCATGCAAGCAACAGGATCCTCTCTCTCTCACTCTGTGTGTGTGTGTGTCCTGCTGATTGAGCTTGTGCTTCTCAATGTTCAGTATTCAGTTTTCAGGTTGATGGTTGAATTGATATTTCTAACCCTGCTGTTTTACTGTGTGTATGTGCTTGTGTGATTTGGTATATATACGTCAGTTTTTTTCTGTACTGCACTGTGCACTGTGTGTGTGTGTGTGTGTGTCTAAGTGCTAAACTGCCAGGATTGGCTCAGCTAGGTGAATCTCAGTCACACTCATCTCTCTTGCTTCCTCTGTTTCTCTCAGGGGTGCAGTGTGTGAGTTAGGAGGAGGTATGACTTGCCTTGCGGGACTAATGGTAAGTGGCACACATGCACTGAGTGACAAACACCCACCCCACCACGCACAAACACACACACACACACACACACACACACACACCTTATGTATGAGGGAGTGGAGTGGCTTCTTTAATGACACTGGCCGTCATTAATCAATACACAAACAGTTTGGGCACAATATTCTCTATCATTCCCTTTCTTGTGTGAACAAATGTAAGCGTACACACGTGCACTCTTGCCCATTTTAATTCAACATTAATCTAACCTTCAGTGTGCCATTAAGTATAAGATGTCATGTGAGGATGACAGACAACAGGTACTACATTCCCTGTTGTTGTGTCTATTAGCTGGCACTGATATCAATTTCAGCTGGAACGACACACAGCTGTTTGAACGCTGCTACCAATTTTACAGGCTAAACTTCATTTTCTCAGTGGACAGTGGACATATACAGTTTACTAAGCAGCCACAGAATTAAAAAATAACCATAACTCTTTTAGTGTTGTGTCTGATCAGAGTATGTTTGTGAAAGAAAATCACATAACTGTTAACATGGTCAGTGCGGTATACATAGTAACTACATGCTGCTTTATCATGACTTCAGCAAAATGGAGTCATTTATTAAAGACAATAGCCACATGGATTAATTATATTCTATTTTATAAAATGTGCTTTTAGATGCTACACACCACTTGTAAAGATTTACCATTATTTATTTTTACATAAGATAACACGATTGTTTATTTGTTTTGGGGTTTTTTACACCCACATATGCACCTGTATATCACAGCCATAGGGTTTATTAGTTTGTCTCTCGATGTCTCATTGATCTGTCTGTGTGTGGAGAGAGAGAGTCTGTCTTTATCTCCTGGCAGTTAATACACCGTGTTTGTCTATCATTACTGTCTCCTGTGGTTCAGCAACTATGATCTCCATTACACAACTTGCAGTGATAACCATGTGAGTGGTTTGAAGATGACCGTGGACCTCTGTCTTTTCAGTTTAGTCCACGTATTGGGTCCATGATATGGTCTTCAGAGTAAGGCTCTTATCTTTTCTTAATATCCTCATGATCCTGTCATTTTACCTCGTGCCACTGGCAGGTCAGATCTTCACTTGCAGTGAAATACCTCGGCATAGTTGGACAGGCTCATGGTCATGATGGTTCTTTGAGCTTCTGAATTCTCAGTTGAAAACATCACTTTGAAGTGACATGTCTCAACAATTATAGATCTCAATGAAAGGTGGCACAGACACTCATATCTCTTTAACTTAATATTAATGATTGTTTTCTTCCTGTACCATCATTCAGTTTCAAGCCTAAGTATCTTATAGACACATCCTATGTCTTACACATGCTTTGTGACTTGGGCTTTGCCTCTTTAAATGTATAAATATATAACTTCTTATACTGTAAGTTAATTTAAAACATAAAGTTTGATTATTGGAATACATACCAACTTTCTCTACTTACCTATAAGGGTTCAAAAATGCAAAGTTTTTATGGCAAAGCAAAACTTTATGGTAAATGCTTAAACCATTAGACATGACAGATGACTAATGGTTTGTATTCAAGTCAAGGTCCTAACACTGTAATAACTGAAGCTGAGAAAATTGCAATGATCTTCAATGACGCAGTTATGTTAATAACTTGCCTGTCAATTGTAATACGCCTTCACTTTCTTATGTCTGAGTTCTGCAGCGCTTCATGTTTTCCCCTCTGAAAGCAAAAATGTAATGCTTTAGACGTGAGTGACCAATTAGCATCACCTCCACGATGACAAATGCCCATATTTTTCTTTTTTAACATCATCTTACCAATCTCTGTATCAGACTGTATCTATCCGTCTCTTTCTCAGAAATCTTCTCCAATTACTCAGATCTTTAAATAAGATGGTCTTGTGATGGCTGGATTGGTCCAGAATTTAATCAGTCAAATGTTACTTATAAATCTTAATGAGATGCCAGTCTTTTTTTTTTTTTTTCTTGAAGTTTTCATGAGGGTTGTTGTGTTTTTTTCATAATCCCGTTTTTGTAGAATGAGATGTTTGTGATACAGAATTATCCTGACTCTCTCTAATTCTCTGTGTATGGTGTTGATGGTGGGTGGTGGAGTGTAGCTAATGGGTTGCCAGGTTGGGCTCTTTATCTTTCAGCTGGATGCTCTGGTTCAGCCTGGAGGTTCCTTCCTCCATTTTAGCAGATGGTGGAACTCAGAGTGCTTTTGACCTCCCTCACACACCCTGCAGCGCCTGAACATGTGTGTGTTTTTGTGTGAATGTGTGTGTGTGTGAGTGAAAGCATGCATTTGTTTTATATACACTGTATATACTTAATTACATATTTTCTCAGTGCCATACAAGTCAAGATTACGTTAAATCTACCAAAAAGGATTTGTGCACATACCATTTGAGCACAATAGCTACTTACTCTTACACTTACACTCACCCACAGGTATATTCTAACATACACACACTCCTTAACTTAAATTGACAGGCTGACACATACTTGCTGATATAAAAAAAGCCTCTGCAAAGAAAATAAAATGTGAAAAGATGAGCTTACTCTAAAGCACATACATGTCTATATAGATCTCCCTCACACGGAGACTGAGAACGCGGCACAAAGCCTTCTACCCATTCTCTTGTCTCCCTCCGTCTCTTTCTCTCCATCTCTCATAGTGTGTACTGCAAAGTTATATGAAGGGCATCATGCAGGCCCGGCGAGCCGAGTGCAGAGTGACAGCGGCGAACGGGAGTGATGGCTCAGCCCGATAAACACCCAGCGTCAAATGAAAAGCCTCTGCGCTTGCCATCATCCCCTGTCACAATGCAATTACTGAACAGAGTGATAGCAAGATAGCAGCCCCCACCGCTAGCCACAATGATAAAAGTATTGACTGATTTGATTGAATGATTAAAATAATGCAGACATAAAAATGGGGTGAAGATAGAGAGGGAAATGGCAAAGAGAAGAGGGAGCAATGGAGAGAGAGAGCAGGCTGGGCTGCCAAGAGTGAGCCTTTGTAGATATGGTTATGTCATTATATTGTGTGTGTGCGTTCAGATGTTTGCCTCATCTAAGGGTGCTTCTAGTTTGGTTCTTTTGTTCTGTGTTGTTTAATTTCTCTGTCTCTTTTCTGTCTCTCAGGTTGCCATTTGTGCTGACGTGAAGGAAGTTCTACTATCAGATGGGAATGAGAAGTCCATTCAGAGTATCCTTTCATCGTCCTCTCTCCTTCTCTTTCTGCTTATCTCTCCATCTCGGTCCCATTCTTCTGGCTCACTTTTATTTATATGCATTCCTATAATTTTGTCTCTGTGAATTTCTATTGGGAGTTCAAATACCATATTTATTTGCATATACATTTTGCTACTTTAAAAAGCAAATCCATAGTTCCAGTTTACACACGCTGTAAATTCACATGTGTTTATGTGTGTGTGGTTTTAGCTATCACATGTAATAAATTCAAAGAATAGCAGGTTGAACTATGTGTTAAAAATCCATCAAAGGTACAGTTTGTAAAATGTAACATTTCACGCTGCAGCTGAATATCCTTCATGTCACATTTCCTGTATTACAGAACCGGTGTAGCCTTGAGTTAACATCAGAACTCAAATGATGTTCAGTTTGTCCATTGTGATCTATTTTTGCAGGGGTCCTGCTCTTGATATATAGGAGACTGTGCATTAATGTTAATTATATTGTATTATAGCCATCATAACTTTGTTGTTTCAGCCCCAGAGTCAGAGATTAGGTTAGAGTGAAGGACGAATTGCCGTCCACCTCTTTTATCTTCACACAGAAGCAGCAAATGGGGCACCCACAGTGACAAATGCTCAGCACTAGTGCTTGATGTGGCATTCACCAATCCTTTCTACCCACAATGCCAAATTAAGAGCAGAGTAATTGCCATCCTGTCAGATTTGGTTTGAGACTTCTTCTAATGCCAAGGCTAGGGTTAGGGCTTGATGAGTGTTTTTGAAGCAGGAACAATCAAGGTTGGTTGAAAATGTGTTTTTGTGTGTGGTTAAGTTTTAGACCTATAATTAAGTTTTTGGGACAAATCTTTAGGTCTGATTTATTTTGTTATTTGAGGGGGTTATTGATCAAGTCTGTCAGCTTGCAAACCATCTTTCTCTTCTTTTTCGTTTCACACTTGTCTCCTTCGAAAGCCTTCTGTTTTCCCACTTTTCTTCCCATCTTTGTTTCATCATTCCTGTCTTTTTTCTATCATCAGTCCAGATCTTGTTTTATTTGTCCACTAACTATACAAAGAAGAAAACAACACTTGTTACAGTTATTTAACAAAAGCAGGAAATATAAATACACATTTCTTCTACCTTGGCCAACATGGCATTTCCATATTTTGCTCAGCTTACAATATATCTGTCTCAGTCAACTACAATGCTCCTTCACTGATCACAATAAACCCAAACAATAACATCATGGAGCCTATAAAATACATTCACACAAGGGTGTACAAACAATGCACCATTGACTGACTGCTTTGTTTCACAGAACAAACATGTAGGGAGAATTGTAAGTGAAATCATGGTGAGAGCGGATCAAACACACACGGAAATGAGATGGATGATTGAGAAGGACAGATAATTTGTTCTGTTCTCCGTATTGGCCCATTCTCATGCTAACGGCACTATGCGGCATTTCCTCTCACTGGAGAGGACTTGTGCTAATGAACCCTGCCTCACATGGGCTCATTGTGCAGCTAGTTTGGCAACAGAAAGTGATCACGATTTGTGATAGTGCTCAGTTTTACTCTGTGAAATAGATGAGAAGATAGTTCAGAAAACAGAAGTTGAATACACATTTAGTTAGCGTCTCTCCTGAGAATGGATCTTCCCCTTTTCCGCAGAAGTGGTTGATCTCATAAAAGTGCAGAAACATAAACACACATCAGAGAGAGGAGCGACTGTTGCTGTGACCTTGAATACCCATGTTGAAAATCAATTGAAATGTTCCATTAAGAATGATTGATGCATGTCATTGGCTGCTACTGGCCCACTTCAAGCAATGGGAGCAAATATTCCTCCACTTTAATGGTCTCTCTTTCACATTTTCCTTCTATTTATGTGTGTGTGTGTCTGTGTGTGTGTTTACCTTGTGTCTGTATTTGTGCATGCACTGACTTCTCCACCAGTGGTGTGCTAGTGATGAGATTACAGTAAGCTGCTCTGCTGATCGCCCTGTCATCCCTATGCATAATACACTGATGCGCAGGTGTCCACCGTGTGTGTGTGTAGGTGCACATGCATGTAAATGTATGCTGACCTACATATTACTGTGTATCTGTGTCTGTGATGCCTCTTTGATTTTAGTTTTGCCCTCCAGCTATCAATTCCTCTATCAACTTATCATGAGTTCCTGCTGTCTCTCCCTCTCTTTCTCTCTATGTCTCTTGCTTGCTCTCTCGCGCCCTGTCTGTGTCGATTGGATTTGTCTCAGCTCTTTGCTGGCTTTAATGACAAGAAAATCCTAATTGAATTGCTTTGCAACTCCACAAGCCAGTGTCTTAATAGACAACTTGACATCAATCGCCCTGCCTTTGTGTGAGTTCATCTGCTTGTGTGTGTTTGTGAGAAGGATGGTGTGGGTGTGTGTATCTGTGGTTAAAAGCCTTTCCATTGATCCAGCGTAAGGCTGCTGTGATCTGCTTCTGCAGGCAGGCTCCTGATCCCTGGAGATCATCTGGTTACTCGTGCTTTCTCTGTCAGGAGGTCTACCGTGTAATATGTCTTTACTTCAACGAGCAATCGCTAATGTAGCTCTGACAAAACACTATAATATGTTGTTTGAATCACTGAAATACTAAGGGAAATGAATCACAATCTTCTCTCCTTAATCTTAAAACACAAACAAGTTGTATAGTATATATAAAACTGTATAATATATATTTTTATTTGTTAGTCATATGTACTGTATGGAAATGGAGTGAGCACTTACTTGATATAATCGAGGACCAGAATGTAATACGTGTTAAAGATGATTCCTTGACCGTGCCATGTGAGATGTACGAGGGCTCATGGAGAAAAATGGGCAAGCTGGAAAGTTTGGGTCAAGAAATGTATCTGCCAGGTGAGATGGAAAGATAAATATATATCCTAACAATGGCTGTATTGATAATGTGCTCAACACAGATAGAACATAACTTTCGCAAAAATTCCCCCACTATGTGAGGGTGAAATGCTCAAGACCAAAGGTGGTGACTGACAGTCAAAGATACTGTAGCTACACATTTCTGACAGTCAATCAACAAATACTAAAATGTGTGTGCGTACTGTTTTTGTAGGGGCTGACATGGTTCTGTTTAGTATGGGCGATTGCTTAATATCTGTATGTCTGACTTTAGAAAAGTGCACACGTCTTTGTACCATTTTGCGTGCAAAGTCAGAAAAACGCAATCAAACCAGATTTTTTAAAAATCTAAAATGAATATCAGTTTTAGAATGATTATTTTATGAGTATAACTTGAAGTGTGAAAAAGAAAATAAGTATCAAGAGATCACACCTTAATTGCTGCACACTGCAGATATGTTTACACACTGCCTGCACAGTCAACCAAGCAAAATGATTCTCATCCAGAAACCACCAACAGAACTTTGCACACACACGCACGCACGCAGACGCCTCATGTGCAAAGTTAGGCTAACGCATAGCTAATTAGCATTCAAAAATGTTCAATTGGCTGAATGTTTTGCTCCCCTATCTCTCTCTCTCTCTCTCTCTCTCTCCCTCGCTCGCTCTCTCCAGTTCTTCCTTCTGCACATATTAGCGTAATAGGAAGGAAAAAAAATGAACGTATAATTAGGCTACATTACTTTGATTGTTTTCTTTTCAGATTAGGCCTGCTTTCATTGCCACAACGCAAAAGAGGGCGAAGGGCACGATGCGATTGGACAAGGGGAGGGAGAGGGAGGGGTATGTCGCAGATGAGGGTGTGTGTATGCTTGCGTGTGTGTGTGTGTTGGGACTTCCCGCTGTGAGACGAGATTGTGTTTCAACAGGGCCTAATGTTTTGTTTACTGAGTGTTAATAATGCTTAATTAATAATCCCCCCAATTTGTGTTGCAGAGGGAGAGCATTGTATGGAAAATGAAAAAGGAGATAAAGGAACAGCGCATGACATCAGTGCAGACCTTACACAATGTAGTCCACTGAAATTGTATCATGACTTGTATCAAAGTGGACCTCTAAATTCCGTATTGTTGAGCACTAAACAGACAGGTGGCAGACACACACTGTAAAAACTTCCATCTGTTGCAGCAGGAAACCAGTGAAAGTCTTTTTTTTCCCTTTTTTAATCTTTGTTCTTTTATGTTCTCCCTATTCCAAAACTAGACGTGATGTGATGTGATTGTGTGTCAAAATCATTTTTTTTTGTATTTGTTTTCTTCCTGCTTTCCAAATCACTGCACTGCACAAAGGACAACCTGCTTTAGCAATGGCGGTGTCAATAAAATAAAGTGTGTCCGCACGCGAGTGTGTGCACATGGTATAAATGTCAAGTGTCATGTCAGAAGCTCCTTTTCTTTACCTCACAGTTGACATGTCGTCCGTTCTCGATAGTTTCTCCACTGAGGCAGAAGAAACGGCAGGAGTCACACAGAGAGGGAGAAAGGGATGGGTGTCAGGGAGGTAGATGGCCAAACTGTAGGACACAGAATGGAAAGAAAAACAAAAAACTCAAGCGGCAGTTGCTCGCTGTGCAGTTTCATGAACTCTGCCAGTCTTTCACAGACTGCAAAGACAAAACTTACGTCTCTGTTTTTATGTGTTACAGGGTGGTGAGGTGGGACATAGAGTCAGACATTTCAGCACTAGAGGGTCACTTTGACATCATCATGTGTGCAGACTGGTAAGTACACACTCACGCGGATTCACTCTGTGTGTTCGTGGCATTCATTTTCACTTTTGTGGGACTCCCCACCAGCACCCAGACCTTCTCCGTTTTTTTACACACACACACACACACACACACACACACACACACACACACACACACACACACACACACACACACACACACACACCACACTCTCACACACATACATACATATGCTCTGATGCCCGCCTGCCTCCATTTTACACCAAATTGCCTCGTTTTCATGCTTGGTGTCCCAGCAAATGGATGACTTAGCCAAATTGCAAATAATTGCGCCTTGACAAGGAAGGAGACACAGTATGAAGAAAGAGACAGAGTTGAGGGAGGAGTGGAAATGGAGATGGAAATGGAGAGAGCGTGCAACATAAATACAACAATTAGCCCACTGGTCATTGAAATTTAGATCTTGTAGCTAATAAAAAAAGAACATTGGTTTCATTGCTCAGCTGATGCGTGTAGCATAATATGAATTTGGATTTTTAGTATTTCTTGCATCATGACTTTTATTTAACAGAAAAAAAGAATAAAGGTAAGATGATTTGATGCAGCTTTGATTTGTTTGCACCTACACAACAAAGACAGACAAGGCTACAGTCGCCAATTGAGTAGCCTTATGTGAAATTCCCAGCTTTTATTATTTAACATAAACAAGAATATCATATAACGTAAGATGTTTATATAAATTGTCATCATTTAAAGATGTGGGGATTTTGTTCGATGATGATGATGATAAAAGGATTCTTTGTAGAATCATTCAACTTGAAGGTTAGGGGGTCAGATTTACCAGAGCAGTGGCTCTCAAAGTTTTTATACCAGGTACCACCTGAGAAAAATACTGAGCTCTTGAAGAAACACCATTATCACAAACGTTGAAACACAGTGGTGTAAAAATTTCAGCGACAGACTTTTCACAGGAGGCAGATTTAATCCCAATATGATAATTTGCTTTCTCATCATCACCCTCTTCCTCACATATTCTTCGGACACTGTTATAGTGAAATGAAATTAAGAGGGGAGTTTTTCGACATAAATACATTTTTAATGTGAATAATAATATCGTTCCATATCAATACAAAGACTCTTATTTTGAAATGCTATAAACTATCGTCAGAAATATTGTTATTGCGTTATTATGATGGAATATCCTGATATAATTTTAAGCTTGTCAGTGACCGGTCCCCATCTGACCAGACTAGATGCTCAGTGGCCCTCAGGTCCTTTGAGTTTGAGACTCCTGGTATAAACTGCGTATACAATTAAACTAAGAAATACTTTTGTACTGCACTCTCACTCACACGTTTTACTTTAGAGATAAAGGTGTTTAAGATATTTAAGATATTCTTCATGATTAAATTCTAAGTCTAAGAGGCTGAGGATATTGTCTTAGGACTGAAGGACAAGCCTGGTCTTTTCCTACTTTTTTAGTCATAGGAACCATTATATTCCTTAAAGCCAGTTTCATTTTTTTGTCAATGTAAGTAAAAAGCACTTTTGCCCATTTACCCTCCACCACCTCTACACTCACATCCACGCGTGCACATACTGTACAAACACTCGCACTTGATGAAAAGATGGACATGCTGTTGGTTAAAGCAAAAGTACTTGACTATTTTCCAGCCTCTCAACTGCTGAACAAAATATGCTTGTGTACGGTATTTGTGTATCTATCTGCCCGAGTGAGTGCACATGTGGTAAGTGCAGCATTAGCAAATGCCGTTATCATTATTGTAATGTCATTGTCATTACAGGTAATAGTCAGGTACGGCTCCCAGAGAGAGAGAGTGAGCAGCTAATAGAGGATATTTTTCAGTGGACTAGTGTGTATGCACATGTGTATGATGGAAGCAAAGTAAATTGTGTGTGAATGTTTGATATTATGCTTCTTTAGATTTCCCATTTCTTTCAGCAGTGATGCATACTTACACCACGGTTCTGTGTGTTTGTGTGTGCACCACGATGTTTTTATTTCTGTGTGGTTCCGTCTTTTTTTTATGTGTGTGTGTGTGTATGTGAGTGAGTGAGCAAGCAAGCAAGCGAGTGATTGTGCGATAATTGCAGTGGTGTTGGTTGAAGAGTGATGGCTAACCGATTAACGAGTACATCATTGTGATGATCACCTGCGAAAAGGTCAACAACACAGCTTCCACTCCGATTAATTATAGCTCCTACCAGGAGCAATGGAACCACTGCTGAGAGGAGAGAAGGGTGAATGAGAGGAGGGGAGCAAGGCTGGAAGAAGAGTTTGGTGAAACATGGCATGTCAGTCATCCATTATGCTCGACATTCTTTGAACATCCTGCCTATTTTTTCAAGAAGGGTATCAATGCAACACAATAATTGTCAGGTACTGGAGTGGATTTTGCCGTTAGAGATGAGACTTAAGTGTTGTTAAAGTATGTATATGGCACTTCTAATGTGATTGAATTTCAATAATTAAATCACTCGGATCCAGCAATCTGATTGGTTATTCGGCATGGTATATTTCCTGTATATCCTGTGTTCTCAGTTGTCTCATTGCATTTATAACATAGATATGGCTACAGGTAACTATAACAATTCCTTCTCTCTATCTCTATAATAATAATTGTAATTTTTCCAGAAAAGTAGTTCAATATCCCACTGCTGAAAGTAGTTGAAAAAGACTAGTTGAAAAAATGACCTCATAGGTCGTCTCTGCAAGCAGCTTTTTTTTAATATAAACCAGTGTTAGAGTTTGTTTTATTAACATTTTTTATTATACTGTATGCTAGATGTAATTTTAAAAGCAACTTGTACAATTGGTAGGGAAAATTGTTAAATGATCAATAATCAATAATAGTGATAGTAGTAGGAGAGGTTGTATTAGTATTATAAGCATTGTCATCATCTTGTTAAATTAAGAGATCTTTGTATTTATCAGTTTCTCAAAGCTATTATCAGTAACAGGCGATATATTGGACAGATATATATTAAATATATGACAGAGAGAAAGACAGACAGGCGTGCAGGAGTGTGCGTGCATGCTTGCGTGTGTTTATGTTTGTGTGAGAGAGGGATGGATTCCTGCAGTGGGCATCTGGATGGCAGAGAATCCTTGGCTAGGGAGTTGGCTTGTGTGCTTTTCCCAAAAACGCTCCATGTGTGTTTCCTGAGATAAAGCCTTGTTTGGTTTGCGTGTTTGTGTGTGTGTTCTTGTTGTTGTTGCCTCTTTAGGATCGTTTCTGGTACAACCACTGTCCTTGTCAGGAGCAATAGTCCTCATGGGGGCCAAAGCCTGGTCCTAATGAGGCGGAATTTAATTTCAACATTGTATTTGTTGCTTTGTGAGGACCAAAAAAAAAAAAAAAACCTTACGAAATGAGCATTTTGGGAAAGTGAGGACAGTATGGCTGGTCCTCACATTTTTAGGGTTTTAGGGTTAGGCATCTAGTTGTGATGGTAAAGGTAAGGGGCTAGGACATCGAATGCTGTGCAAACGTGTTAATACCCTTGTGTGCATTGTTTTTGAACTACATCTGTGTGCAAGCATATTTTTGTATTTTGTACATTCACACATGCACTTTTAATGCACATACACCTGTTGTATGTGTATAGCTGAAGCTGCAGAATTGGATTAGATCAGGAACTGTGGATACATTACACTACATAAAAAGACAGACATTCATAAAACACAAACACAACTTTTGTTAAAAACTCAATTAGATATTTGACACAAAAAACCAACCTGCAAGGAAGCTCAGAAATATGTAATGGCAGCTAGTAGCGCTTAAAGAATAAATATGCTCACACTGTATGTACAGTAGCCAGAATGTTTAGTTTGTAATGGATCAATATAGACTTTATCATACACTAAGGTACACTGCTATTGTATTGTACTTTACTTACATTGTACTTTCCATTTATGAGCTTGATGTTATGAGCTACCTTTCATTAAACAAAGTTTAGAGTAATGAAAGAAGGATGATCAATTTAATAACCATTCAACCATCCACTGAAAATCCTTTTCTTCTCTTTTGTTTGTTTGTTTTCTCCATCTTAATCATATCATTGATGTCAGAATAGCAGTCCCTTTCCCCCAGTTTGCCTATTGAAATGCTTTTGCTACATTCAGAATTACTCCGCATTAAAATTGCTTTCATATTTTTTGAAGGTCTATAGACCATTTTGTCTTTATTGCAACTGAGTCAAATGCAAGGTTCAAATTATTGAATGAGACAGTTTCTAAAAGTATGCAAATCCTTTCATATTATTGTGGCTCAACTATGTCAATTAGAAATATTTGTTTGACATGTTTTAACTTCTGGTGCTCAGGTGTCATTTATGGTGCACCACAGCCTTTGTGCTGAAAACTGACAAGTATTCAGAGGGTTTATGTTTCTGCATTTTAGGCAAACAAAGAGCTGATAGCAGATCTGAATGGTATGTTAATTGACATTGGATTAGACTGATAGATGTAAACAACCAAACAAACAAACAAACAAAAAGAACTTAAAACTCTCAAGGTGTTCAGCCTTTTCCCCACTAAATCAGAGCGAATGATGGAAGCACTCTCTGCCAGAGTGTGATTTGAGCAACACTTATTTATTTTCCTTCATTGGGTGAAACAAGTGACTGACAGTTCTGGTAACTGTCTTTTTTTTTTAAAAAAGGTCAAGATCAGTGGCTTTGTTTTTGTACAGGGTTGTGTTGCTGTTTTAGTCTGAAATGGAACATTCTGAACATAATTCATCAAAGCTTGTGTGGCGTGGGTTCCACTCATAAATCTGTAGTGCGTTCATTTTCAATATGAAGAAATGTCGGCTACATTCAAGCCATTGTCTAATGAGTTTGCAAAATGCTGATTAACCGTAACCCAGCTCCGCGTGACTCTAGTAACGTGAAAGAGAAAGCACAACAGCTACACGAGTAAAGTGAGGTGGTGAGACGTAAGCGAATGGTGGGAATATGGACCTAGAGTCTTCCTTTCAAGAAGTTCTGCAGGTTTGTGTGATGAGGAAAGAAGTCTTACGTCAATGTGTGCTTCCTTGGCTGAAAATGCTGATTACAAAATACAAAATACTGTTTTCACTAAATTAATGATACTATATCTGCATATTTTCTTTGGCTTAGTACATACAATGTCATTTCCTCTTGAAACGGAGGCTTAGTTGATGATGTCATGTGTTTCCAATGTCTCATGCTTTGACAACATCCTGTATTTTGGCATATGTATGCGAGCAGACAAATATAGCAGCAGCACTCTCTTCCTCTCTCTCCCTCTCAAACATACCTACACACACACACACACCCATATTGTGCCCTTTGACTTCCAGGCAGTTTCACTGGGCTGTACTGGGTGGGAGGGGGCAACAGGAGACAATAGGCCTCTGACAGTCTGGGGGCATTAGAGGTGACCTTAAATGGGAGGGTCACTCAATTTGAGAGTCCATAAATGTCGGCCTGACATTATACAACGGCAAACCTCAGCCAGACTGTGAAGGAAAACATTCCTAAAGGGGATAAGTCTCTTGTATCTTCTATATCATGGGTAGGAGACCTTTTCCAGTCAGTTTTTATAGCGTCCTTCACAGGTCACAATTACTGAGCACAGATATCACATTATATGACTTTTTGATGTAAATCTCTAAATCTCTGTGTTTTTCTGTCTGTAAATCGTGCTGAAAGCTTAATGTATCACACCCTGTAATATGATGGCTGGAATTGGCCTTAGGTCTCGATGCAAATTTTTTATTGCAAATATTGTCTTTTCTAAAGAAAGGCTGTATATAGCCTTTAGCTTAAACTTAAGCTATACTTTTGTTACATCACATAATGTCTGTATTATCAGCGACAGAATTTAAGTTGTTGTTAACAGCTGCAGGGAAAATGTTTCATCTTGGCTGTGACTTTGGCAGTCGCCCTCTTAATGACACTCTGTCCTTCCTCTGCCCTCAGTGTGTGTGTGTATATATGGGTCTTTGGGTGTGTATGTGTATTTCTACTGATACCTCCACCCAACTAGCTCACTTCCTTGTTGTAATTAGCACTTACTTTTCCTGTGAACTGGTGTCTGTGGCAAAATAAACCAAACACAAACCTCTCACCTTTCAAGTCAAATAAACTCTGCACCTCTGTCTAACCCCAGAAATCACAATAAACTTAACGCTTACCTACACACATCACATCCTGTTTTCAGTAAGGTCCTCTCCTTTGTGGTATCTTTTTCTTTTTTTTCTTTCTTTTTTAAATATATAATTATTATATATGCCTTTATATAATCTGAACACACACACATTCATGTAGCTACGGGCACAGGAAGGAGATACTGAAATGAGAGGATTTTGAATAAGTGAAGGTTGGAAGCAGTGAGTGGAAACTGGCATCCAGATCGCCACGTCACTGGCCACTTGGACGGATGTGTGGGATTATATCAAATCTGCACTGTATTGTTGCATTTTAGACAAATGACTCCACTCTCATCTGTGAAAAATAGGTACACACACACACACCTATGTCCATAATGAATTGAAATATGTCATTGTGAATTTACACACATGTGGTTTCACAAATCATCCATCCATAAACTGTCACAGTTATGTAAAAGTTTTAAAAACTGAATGTTGGGATGACAATATAATAAATATATACTTACTTTTTTGTAGTGATGTTGTGATTGTAGTAAAACAAGCTCTGCCGCTAAAGCAAATCAAATCTAGTGTAGAAAAAATCTCACTTAAATGTTGCAAAAACAGTAAGCTTTGTTTTTAATTTATGCACATATTATATTATTTTACAATGTGCAAATGTGTGTTTTTTTGTTCCTATCTTCATGGTAACTGCAGAGTCATGAATTGCACAAATGCAATTTGTTCTGTGGTGCTTTAAAGTATCTCAGTAAAAGTGTATTGGCACATACCTACGTGTGTGTGTGTGTGTGTGTTTTCTATTAGGTTATTGTATCTCCGCATGCCGTGCTTTGTGATATTCTGCATTCCTTTCCGTTCCTCAACAACAGGCTGAGGTGCAACTGATGCAAACAAAAAGGAAGAGCATCTTACTCATGCAAATTGTTTTTACCTTCTTCCTGTCAGTGGATTTATTTGTAAACAAAAGAAAATAAATAGCTTGCTGCTTTATCTGGTGCTGCTATTAAAGGAATGCATTTTAACACATTTCTTCATCTCCCTCTCAGTTTGTTTCTCGACCAGTACAGAGCCAGCCTGGTTGATGCAATGAGGAGATTACTGCAACCCAAGGTAAGTGTGTGTGTGTGCCTGTGTGTGTCTACTGTATGTATATATATATATATATATATATATATATATGCTTATCCCCCTCCTCTAATTCTCACTCATTCTCTTCCCAGTCATAATTCACATTAATAGTCTGACAGGATTAATATCATGTAATGCTTTAATGCTTATTATGAGCAACTTGAATACATCACTCTGATCTCCATCTTTCTCTTTCATGGCTTTCTCTTAATCACAAATCCGGGGCAACTTCCCCCGTTTGGCCTCATGATGAGACCCCATGCTGTGACAGCCAAAGCAAATGGGAGGGAGAAAGCAAACGGCAGGAAGAGATACGGTTGAGATTTGTATTCATCTGACAAAAGACGGGTGCATTTTAAGGACACGGCCAGAGTGGTATTAGGCATATCTGTTCATGAAAACAAGATGAAACTGGCACTCAAGGGAATAGAAGGGGAGGACAAAGGAAGGGGGGGATAGATGAGAGAGAAATGTGGATGAAAAAAGTGAGACGGCAATGATGAAGGTTTTCGAAAAGGTGGACACTGGAGTAGAGATGGAAGAGGAAAATAGATGGAACTGGAAATCTCATGTAGAATCTAAACATGGCTCTTGTTTGTAAGAGGTTTCTGGGTTAACTCTGTATTTATAGCATTTGCTCAGTATCACAATTGACGTTTTATGTTTCTTTGGCTGCTTTTAAGTGTACATTGTGTATGCTAGAATGTATAATGTCATCCACTCTTTACTCTCAGTCTTCCAGCTCTAAACGTTTATGGTTGTTTCTCTTTTTTTGGCGTCCACATATGAACTCGACACGTGCAAAAACGTAGCTCCTTTTGTAGACACATTTGTGCCATTTCACAGTGTGCTCCTTGAAACAGCAAGACTTCTCAAAGTTAACACAAGCGGAGAAGCCTCCAACAGTTTCATAGAGCTCAGTCTCAGTCACTTCTCTCTACACATTACGATTGTAGCGGTAACAAGTCTCCTGTTGCTGAGAGTCAAATGATTTCATGATTTTGAAGTATAGGTTTTTGGACATTGGTCAGTATTGTATTACATAAAAAAAAAAACTGCCCAGCAGGTTAGGGTTAGCCCAGCACTGCACAGCAGATTTGTACACACCAAAAAACAGGCACATTATTACATGAAGTCATTTTCCAGCTGTGAAACATAGCTCTTTAGTTCGCATTCCTTTTGGAACATGTGCAGTAAAAACCTGCAGCGTCTGTCTCAGTTGCAGTTAAATGCAGGAGTTGATGTGGGTGACTGACGGGTATGACATCTGGCCATTGTTGTATATCTATGTGTTAAGGCTCATATCTTTAATCCAGTGGTGATAATTCAGAGGCTAATATGATTTGAGGGGAGGCCATCAAACACTCGCTGCCACAACAAGCGTTGGCAAATATTTAATAATTTACTAAGCTGATTAAACAATTAACAAAGCAACAATTATTTCTCCCATCTAATTGCACTAATTTGTTGTTTCTGACAAAGGTGGTCCATGCTATGGACTGGATCTCCCTTAATCAGCTGATTAGTGCTGGGATTGAATTTTGTCTGTTTGTTTGGTTTTGCTGATTTCAAAGAGGAGGGGTAGCTGGAGAGAAAAAAAAATGCAGCTGGATATACAGATGAAAAATCATCTGTCAAACAGGATGATCCTGCTGGTTTCACAGTGTTTGTGTATGTTTAGCTTGTTCATTCATTTGTGTGTTTGTCTGAGCATCCCTGCTCCATTTAATTAAAACAATAATAACATGATCAGCATGAAATAAAACTGAAAGCTGAGGGATTTCAAAGAAACTTTGAACCTCTTGGTAATCCTCTTAGTATTTGCAGGACATCTGTGATGCATATGCACACACGCTGCTTTTCTCTCTCGCTCGCTCTCTCTGTCTCACACACAAACACACACGTGCACACAAACACTTTCACGATAGGATTTGTAGGGCTCAAATATCTTTGGTTTATCACCTGTTTTATACCGGGCAAATACTTTGTGGATGTGTGCATTATGGGTGAAATTTCCCATTAAATACTGTATACGGTGACCTATATTAATTATGTCGTTGTACTTTCCTTCCCTACATTTTCTACAAAGGGCATGGCATTGGTATTTGCTCCACGTCGAGGTGAAACTCTGAAGCTGTTTTGTGAACTGGCTCAGCGAGCCGGACTCTACGTCTCTCAACACCAGCAGTATGATGCTCAGGTCTGGGAAGTTCACCAAACGGTAAGAAGCGTTCTCAAGGATGGAAAGACACTCACTCAGTTAGCATGACTCCTGTAATAAGACACAGGAAGAGGGTAAATTAAAAAGAAGACTTGCCATATCGCTGTAAAAAGAACAAATTGGCTGCCAAACAAAAACTGTATAAAATACCCAGATTCAAATAACTATATAAAAATGTCTTCAACAGCGTTACAATAAATCACCTTTAATAAAGTGATAATGCTTATAGTTCTACAGAAATTAGTGATTAATTTGCTCTTATGCGACGGACAGACATTCCCTGCATTTAGATAATAATCCATAGATTATTGTAAAATAGCTTAGCTACCAGCTAGGAAGCTACAGTTCCGTCAGTTTATTGGGATCATACTATAAGCCATTTATATATTTAATGATATTTTTCATTAGTTATTATGACTGAAATGAAGTCGTCAGACTGCCGGCCACTGATTGGTCAGAGTGTTGTCACTAGAAGAGTCACTAGCATGACGTCCGACACAAGAATGTAGATCAGTTAGAAAGACTTAAAAATCCTGAAAACGTGCGCTAACCTCCAACATTTAGCAAGGATGTCTAAAATCTCAATATTTAACATAAGGAGAGGGGAGTTCAGCGACAGCACTGCTGAAACCCAGTGATCACGAGCACCGAGGCGCATCACAAACCCTGCAGCTGTATTTCAGCACATGTTTGCACATCATTCCCAATTTCACATCTCACATGTGATGTTGTAACCCCATGTGTTTTCATGACGAGACATATCTGTCAGTAGCTCCTCCTGGTGAAAGATCATGTAGTGTTTAATCCCACATTGCCAGCCACTCATGTAGCCTGAACTCTAGAGTGAACCAGTGCAAAGACTCCCCATCATAAGACATCACGTCACGCGATGTCATGTGGGATGCACAGTGATCCTCCAACTCTATGAGACATTAAGTGTGTACTTGGCTTTAGTGAGACACACAAAAACATTTTTATATTTAACAAAAAAAAAGCCCTCTGTGAGAGAAAGACAGCAGATAAACGAAGATACTAAAAAAAAAACAGGTGGGGAAAAAGAGCCCAAGAAACACATAGGCAGTGTTAAAAGAAGTGGTGTCCAGCTGTTATCTCCATTACACCCACACAGCTACAGAAGAACAGGACAGTAAGGAGTGGGCTAAATTGGTGCACACATGTTCATCTACACTGGTGGGACAATTGGGCAGACTGGCCATTAAAATGCCTGTTAAAGTGCCATTTATCCCTCTTTACATTTACCAGTCACAGTCACTTTCAGTTATGTTTATAAGTGATCCTCCCAAATGAACAGTTGCATTTTTTTTATTTTAATAACTAAATCCATTGAATCCAGGACAAGATAATGTTTGTTTCAGTTTCCCTCTCACTTAAATGGGTTTTGGTGTCAGGTGGAAGCAACAGTAGAGAAGTAACGAGTAGCTTTGCCTCAATTTCAAGGCTACAGAATACAGTCAGTGAATAATGGTCAGGACCTAGGTTCCCTGGGACAACTGACACACCTTTTTTTTTTATTCTTGAGAATTACTTCACAACATAATGACCGGTGTGTTAACAGTGAAATAAATTCAGTCTAATATTGATGCGTGTTAGAGAAATCGTGTCCTTGTTTTTCCCTTCAGTTTGCAATGGGACTGTAAGACCATTCAAGTCACTATTTGAAATTCACACTTTCATATCAGTAACAGACACTGTCACACAAACACAGTGGGGTCAGCTGCTGCATGTGGATGTGAGGACATGCTGAAGTGGCCACTCACAAGTGAAGGTGATTAAGTCTCCTCTGCTTATCTTCTGATGAACACTGGACCACCACTGTGCATGTGTTTTATACAATTTATCTATGTGTGTTCTCTTATTTGTTACCTCTTGAGGCAGAACTGCTTAAGTTTAGGTGTAAGATTTGAATTGTGGTTAGGTTAAGGTTAGGGTTAGGCCTTAACTTGTTATGGGTTAGGGATAACACGCTGGTGAGAGTGTCCTAAGGAGAAAACCTGTGCAAACCTCTCTCTCGTTCTTTTTGTGTGTGTTTAGTTGTGATGGTTAAGGTCAGGATAAGGGGCTCTATGAATGATCAGTCAACGTTAACACGTTAATTTTGGAGATTCATTCAAATAATTTAACGCGTTAAAAGAAATTAACACAGTTTACGTTGTTTGTTTACTTCCGGTGGCGACGCATGCAGGCAAACCGAGCCATCCTGGTTGGATAAGGACGGACTTTTAGGCGGAAAGTTTCATTTTAAAAAGTTACCGGATGGCTTGTTGGACAAAACTAAAGTGTGTGTATGTGCCTCTGTGTGTGTGTGTGTGTGCATGCGCTGTTTCACTCTCACCCTCTTTCTCTCTATGTGAGTTGTGTTTTCTCTCTTTCAGTGTATATTATTATTATTATTATTATTATTATTGTTATTATTATTATTACAACATGTCATTTAACAGATGCTTTTATCCAAAGTGTCTACCAGTGTTTCTACATATATATGTTTATATATATATATATATATAAATAAATATATATATATAAATAAATATATGTTATAAGCTTCAGGTTTATTTTCGCGATTAATCGCGATGAATTACAGAAAATTGCATGATTAATTAGTTAATCTTTTTTAATCGATTGACAGCCCTACTATGAATGCAAAATCCTTGTGTGTGTTTGTGCGCTTATGTGTGTGTGCGCGCGCGGCACGCGCTGAAAACAAACTATATCGCAATCCCACACAGACTAGACATCACTCAGACAGCATATTGGCTCAACATTACACACACACACACACACACACACACACTTCATGATGATATCACAGCGAAACATACACTGCCATCATACACACAAATGCACACCAATGAGCAGCAGCTGCTCATTTACACCACAGATTAGCTTTCTTCAGCTATATTTACTTTCAGCGGGTGAAGCAAATGCATATCAGGCCTGACAGTGGAACACGCACAATAGATTTTCCTTCACTGTGGCTTAAAACAATCAAAGATATTTTTTTTCCCATTTTACCCCACATATATAAATATATTTGAAGAAAAAAAAAGCCACTGCTAGTTTCTGTTGAAAATGTTAAAAAGAAAACGTCTGTTTCGTTGCTTCCTCTGTCTTTAATTAGTCTATATTTTTATATTTAACAAAAGCTGCACACTGAAACATTAACTTGTCTTCATTAAATATTATAATTTGATCCAATTTGTAATGTTTTTTAAGAAAACCCAAATGTTAAAGATTTTACACAGGACAAAAAGGCCATCACTTATATGTATAAAGAAATTACAATAATGAAATATCTCTCAAACTTTGTCAAGTTGGCAACATGCTCCAGTGATTCCACATTGACATTCAGTAATATCACATAATTGGCTGAGTTTTCACAGGTGTCATTTTGGCCAAGTTCACTTCTTTTCATGCTCCCTCAGTGACTCACAAGCTCCTCCATCTGGCACAGATGCTGATTTAAAAACAAAAACTAAACATACCCCCAGTAGCTGCAGTGATTATGTATGTTGGCATTCCTCGCTGTGCCAGTTTTGACACACATCAAATTAGATTTTGTTTGAAATGAATTGCCAGTCTTAACATTTGCTTTGCAGGGAGGTTTTGTTTTTAAAAGCACATCCACACCCCCAGTTTGTGACTTTTTTTTCACACGTACACACAGTTTTGCTCTCTGACACAAACACTCGAGGGACTGCCGACAGCAGGCAGACCTGCAGCAGCACTGTGTGTGTGTGTGTGTGTGTTCTTGTATTTGTTACCTCTTTGGGTCTTTTCTGGCATAAACATTGAGGAACTGGTTGTTTAAAATTTGAATTGGGCTCAGGTTAAGGTTAGGATTAACTGGTTATTGTTCAAGTTAGGGATACGGCTGTGGTTATAAGCTGTCAGAATGAATGGAAGTCAATGTGAGTCCTTAAAAGGATAGCAGCATGGACCTGTGTGTGTGTGTGTAAGGCGTGTGCTGGGACGGACAGGCAGGGCTAGCACGTTATCCTCTTATCCCCACTGTTGTGGAATAGAGGGGCAAGCAGCTGGAGGGACTGCAAGCAGTCTGATAATGCCCACGCTATTTTCTAACCCACCATCTTAATCTTGTTACTCAAATGGTTGTGAAGAGAGAGTCATGAATTTTAATTTCTCCTTACATGCACATGCACACACACACTCACATGCAAGAGAGAGAGTGTGTGTGTGTGTGCACATGTGTAGTTCCCCCGTCTCTCTCTCTCATGCATTAATAGTATCCCCACTGTGTCCATGCACTCATACTCTCTTTCCTATCTAGTTCTTTCTGCCTCCCTCCTTCACCCCCATTTCCTACATCACGACCCACTTCGGTATTTATTCAAGCCTGTCCCTCTATCCCTTCCTTCACTCTTCTCTCCATCCACCCAATCCCTCACTCTCCGTTTCCTAATCTTGCCCAGAGAGACCCCAGACATCCGGTTCATCCCTCCCTTGTCTCAGAGCCCCCTCCTCTTCCCTTTTTTTTTTCTTCCTCCACCTTGTTCACTTTCTCTCTGGCCTACACAAGCAGGGCAAGAATAAACGAGAAAAAGCAGGAGGCGGAGAAATGGAGAGGCAAAATGAGAGCATGAGTGAGGGAGAAAGAAGATGGGGCGAAAGTGGCAACAAAATAAATGACTCGCACCTTGGAAAGGGGAAAAAAAAGAGAAAAGATTGTGGGGGGCAGGGGGATAGGGGCCGAGTTGAGAGCCGATTTAGCCAGCCACCCATGAAGCTGATTAGGCAGCCTGCGATCAGGAGGAACAGCTTTGCTTGTTAAACTTTTCACCTTTGCAGCTCTCAGCCCTCCCCACGTTAAGCCCCACCCCCGTCTCTCTATCCTTCCATCCCTCCATCTAACACTCCTTGCTCCTTCCGCCTGGTAGAATTTGAATGTGAATGCTGGCCATGGCCCCCATAGCAGGCTTAGCACAGGCAGCTGCCCCTCCACGCCCAACCACCCCCTGGGCTGTCTGCTCCTCTCTCTCTCTCTCTCTCTCTCTCTCTCTCTCTCTCTCTCTCTCTCAGGGTCACAGGTTCAACCACTGGTCGGTGCCTGGAGGCATGGCCACAGGAAGATAACACACATGAAGGGTACACGGGGAGGAAGGGTGGGACCAAACGAGAGAGGGAGACTTGTGCAGTGTTATATTCCAAAAAAGATGGACAGAAAATTAAAAAAAGGCAGAATTAGGAGCAATGATGTGAAGGAGATCACTCGTGTTAGGAGTAATGAGACATGAGCGAGAAGCAGAACCTCAGGTAGCCCTCTGTTTTCTGTGGGTGCTGTGATATTGTGAGAAGTACTGACAAGACTATTTCTGTCTAGTTTTACACCTGTGTTCTTGTGACATGAATACATTTTTACTTTGTCTTGCTGTGTAACACAGTGTGATGCTCATGAGATTACAGTGCAGTGTGGCATAAAAGGAATCAAGTAAAAAAACAAAAACAATTCTTGATGAGCTGGTTAAAGCTTAATTTTATCTCCTACAGTTATTCATCTGTGTGTTTTTAAATGTTTGAATTGTACTTTACATTACACAGTTAAACACTTTTGTTTTGAAAATGTGCTCTATAAATAAAGACTGACTTTTTGGTACTCCAGCTGTGTCAACACAATAGTTTCTTAGAATATTTTTTTCCCCATGCAGTGCTAATGCTATCCTAATCACAGCCCAACGACATGAAGCTTTAAATTCCCTACTATCTACTATGATGTTGTTATCCATCTTAACCAGGTTTTTTTTAGTTGCACTCTACACTAGCGATGACACTTAAACGCAGATATATCATTCATTCTTCATTTTATTGGTTTGCAAACAGGAACAACTTTAAACTCACCGTGACATGAGTGCGAGCAAATCACCTAATCTGTTGGGAAAACAGCCCAGAGTCTGCAAATGAGCTTGTGATATTGGTAGATTTAGGTTGGATGGGAGATTGTGGCGCAGCACTTAGGGAGTGAATTTAGGGTCAGCCGGAGTTTCTGTTGTGAGAAACCTTTTCACACAGTTGTGCACTATGCTTTCTCACAACACACACACACATATGCTGGTTTTGCATTCTTTGTGTGGACAGTCATAGACATAATGCATTCCCGAGCCAAGTTGTGTGGACCAGTCAAAATGTCCTCACAAAGACTGTGGTCCACACAACTTATTTCATATGGAATTAGTCATTGTCCATCTCTTTGTAATATGTCAAAGACAATCTGACAAATCTTAGATACTTTATTATTTTAATTATTACAGTTATTACCTTTACAATTATTTCAAGTACCTTGTCAGATTTCGGCGGGGAAAACTTGGGGATCGAGTTCCAGACGGACAGTGACTCAAGACCGGTGTATACTTCAGGTCCATTGAGCTGTTGCTCCAAAACTCAGTAGCCAATCAGCAGGCAGCCTCCTTAGCCCCGCCCATGGTCACAATTGCTAACAAAAACCCAGGGAGCACAAGTTTGGAGAACAAACGCAAAAGAGTCGGAGCAAAGGAAATTCCAATCATTGCAAACAAAAAGTGATCATCATTTTGAACGATTAAATCGATTTTATTTGCAGTTTGTGTATTTTTATTTTGTGGTTCTTTTTTTTTTTTTCTCAATTCAAAATGTCCTCAATTTTCCCAAATTGTCCTCACTGCATAAATAATTTTTTTTTGGTCCTCACAAAGATGCCCACGCGAGAAAGCACACACACTCAGCATTGTGAGGTGTCCATGTTGTGCCCGCTCCGTGCCCTTTTAAGCAGACTTGGCAGTTTGGGCATGCACCCACTAATCAGCTCGCTCAGCATCTCGCCAAATTATCAGAGACTTATGAAAGTGACTTTAGTGAGTCTGCTCATGTGAGAAAGTCTGTGTGTGTGTGTGTGTGTGTGTGTGCGCGCACGGCGTCGTTTCACTGACTTAACTTCAACAGCTTTGATGATTCATAATCACATGTGCACATACAACTGACTAATTATTTTCTTATAGTTCCTCAAATGTCAGAATTTGCTACTGTCCTTCATTTTTTTTACATCATCAAACTAAAATATTTTGTTAAATAAATGAAATAATTGGCTCACCAATAAAAAAATATTAGTCTCAACACACACATTTTGTTGACATAGACTAAGCTAGTTAAGTCTTGTTACCTAATAAATCATTAAGAAATAAAAATTGAATACAAATGAAATTTACAAACCACATCACCAATCAACAAACTCATTAAAACATTCAGATTAAGAGTTCTAGTCATGTGCAGAATAAAGTCACTGGTTCTTTTTGCTTGCACTGCACAGCCATTCCAGGTTAAAGAGACGCCAGATTAGTAGAATTTGAGACTTTTTTAACAACTACCTCCATCTAATGTTTCTGTTGATCATCTCAAATGTATTTTCATACGAAATACATTAAAAATATTGTAAATGACTCCAAGATAATTGTTGCATAAAGTGTTAGTATTCTTTGTAGTTAATGTTGTGTGCATTTCAGATGCAGAGAGAGGGAAAAGAAGCTTACGATGAGGACATCCACTATCCTCTCCTCATCACCCTGACCAAAGGACCACAACCTGTCAGCCACTCTCAGTAAAACAAAAGAAGTGAGCCCTCAACTTGACACACTACCATGCTACATGCCTTTGTACGTTTGAAAAGGAATGATGCAACACAAGTCATTTCAACAATCTAATCAAATTGCACTAAAAGAGCAGTATTCAAAGAGGGTTGCGTTTACGTTGGTGAGGTGGCAGAACTCAAGTTGTGCTCAAGTTTGACGCATTTTTATATTTACATTGACCACAGTGTGTTTGTTTTGTAGTTTGAAGTGCTGTTGGGAACAAACTCATTTCCAAAAGCAGTGGGGATACATTTACTGCAAAAAAAGAGTGTAAACTACCAAGTTTGTTTTGATCGTCTGCCATATGATGCTGAAACTCTTCTTAAATACAGATCACATTTTAATTCAATTTCATTTTACAGGGCTATGTTGGTGTTGGAATCTTTGTTTGAGCTGTAAATCCAACACTTATTCTGCCTCTAATTTTACCCGCATCACCACCAGCTCCACTAATGTACAGATTATTATTAAAACGTTTACTACTAAAGGCTGCAAGTCTAACTCCGCCTTCAGGTTGCGTAGTGTGTGACAGAGAACACACCCACATCAGTTGTGGAGACTGCTACGACTTAGTTTTATTGAAACTTGACCCCAGTACTGTGGAATAGATTAAACAAATAACTGTATCACTGCACACAGCCAAGTTTCCTTTCCTCTCACTCTGTTACTCATTGTTCACACATGACCAGGTCCATGGATGGGGCTGAGTCATTGACTTAAATGAATATATTTAAATCACTAAGTAATGCACTGACAGATGACAGGAAGATGTAGAAGTATTCTGTATTAGATTTATGTTCTGCTCATATCACCTGTTACAGTTGTCGTTTTTGCCAAAATACACAAATAGAAGCATACAGTAACTGAAGTGCAGCTCCAGAGTATATGTTACCACAGTGATATTAAATGCTCCAAACCAAGAAAAAACGGCTGTTAAAATATGTCAGCGTCAAACTGACAAATGATGTGCAACCATAGTCATTAAAAGTCCAGTCTCGACTCTGGTCTTTACCCCTTACATTCAGCCGTTTTGTCTTTGTAGTATTAAGGTGGCAGTTGGTCAGTGAAGGCTGAAGTTGTACCTATTACTAGTAACATGTTTACATATTTCACTGTGATCGTTGCTGTACACTGGAGCCAAGAAGCTATGCAGTAATCTCCCAATGGCTGCTGTTTACACTTCTCATGTTGGGATATACAGTAATCCACCTGCAGACATTTCACACAAGTATTTCCTTTGGTTGCAGTAAATTAACATTATCAGTCGTCTCAATGCTTAGTAGACTTGAACTACATTTACATTTAGCAGTCTATTTCTTTTGTACCTTTATCTGTGCGCTATCATACTTTATGAACACCATCCTAACTGTGACTCTGAGCAGCGACTCAATCGTGACATCGCCACCACTAATTGTGATGCGGCGCTGGCATCGGTAACTGTCACTGTGTGCTGACATCTGCAACATCTGGCCAAATCCTCACCTGGTGCAACCACAAGCTTGTTGTGATGTTCCGTTTTCACACGCACTTCTATAGTTGTGATAATATTGCACCACTCCTTCACTGTGACATTAGCAAATAGACAAAAGGCCGCTGCCGGGTCATGTTGATGTATTTGTTATATGGAATTTAACAGTTGGTGTAGAAAACAGAGAATCACAGAGGAGAGCTTTGTTGCAGCTGTGAACTGCTCTGAGCGAACATCAAACAGAGATGCTCCAGTCGCCAGGATCAAATGTTGCAATTGTACATTTCTGCAAACCATAGATAAGTGCAAGCTCACGTCTTTGAACCAACAATTTATTGTTGCTATTTACATGTACAAACCTGGATATCGTTGTAAAGAGTTGTGGCACTTTTGGTGTTTTAAAGAAATGTGACTGAAAAACAATTTTATGCACCTATTTCAACATGATTATGAGTGAAAAACAACTCTGTCATTAATCTGTGGTTAAGTTTTTTGTTTGTTTGGTCTTTTTTTTGGCACAAAAAGCACTTAGTTTGGATTTGGATAAGATAATGGTTTTTCCCTCGTAGTGTCACAACATCCTCTCCATGAAAACACAGCAGAACAACAAATCCTTTAACGATTTGGGCTCACGCTGCAGCTTGGTGGACATTTAGCCAAAACAACAAATTCAAATATTTGACTCTGGATTTTCCAAATGTTGATATGCAAGGTGGGGAGGGGGTGTGTGTGGGACCACACTGCACAGTCACATGTCTCTGCTTTTTCCTCCTGTAACACAGCTCATTGAGATCTTTGATCATATGCTGGCCATGTCCATACAAATCCTGCTCTATTTGAAAGTGAATCTCATTTTCTTTCCACAGTAAATCACAAAACCTCAACCTCCAACTGAACTTGTTCCATTTTACTGTGCAGGGATTCTGGGCATGTTCAAGAGGGCTTAAGGGTTCTGTGCATGGTCAAATGCAGTAGCATTAATAAGCTTTTTTTATGGATTATAGTTGCTACTGTGCTTAAGAGAAATGTCAGTTCATGTGTGGATGTGGCCTCATATCATGAGTTTCTCCACTTAGTGAATCAAATTCCCCCTGCTTCACAGTAATCACTGGGTTGTACCTGGCAGTCTATATTTTTTGTGGATGAATAAGAATAAAAACTTTTTTCTTAAAGAAATTTTGGACTCTGCACTTTTTTTAAATAAATAAATAAAACCCCTACGTCATGGTTTCAGTTAATTTATGATCACCTTGATGATTTTCTGTAATATATTTTTTTCTCCAATAAAGGTGCATTACACATTTTAATTCTGTTACAGAATTAAAAATCCAGTGTTAAATGCTCACAGATTTAATAAAGTTTCCTTGAGGCCTGGATCGACTACAGCCTGTCTTTCAAACACAATGGCCTCCCGCAGGCTAAGCTGGTGCCAGACATGGTAACACACACAGATACACACACTTTAGTGCTCACACACACATATCAAGACCAGTCAACAGTCCACTCCTCCACTGGGAGAAAAGAGGCAGTACACGGCAGCTAATCCTGCAGGCTCACTCTTCTGTTTATCAGTCAGAACGAGGGAGGGACCAGGGAGGCCTCCTGATCTGTCTTTTCATATTTTAAAAAGGTCCGTTCTCTCCTCTACAACACGGATAGAAACAGCTGTAGAGAGAGGAGAGAGAGAAAGAGGGGGTGCAAAAGAAAGGAAGACAGAGGAGGAAGAGAAATGAAAATGGGACACTGACTGAATGTCTGGAAGGAAAGGCGAAGTGAGACAGCTGGAAATGAGGTGAAACTAGATCGAAACAGCGGGGAAAAGCTTCATCCATGAAAGAAAAGAGAAAGCTGACTGAGAGACTGAGATTGACTGGTGAGTGAGTGATCGAACAGAGAAAAAGAGACAGAGTGTTCCCAGCTCGACACAAGGGCCCCATTAACTTGACCACTTGCCCTTTGCACACAAAGGCAGGGCCAGCCCACTGCCCCTCCCACCCAATTATCCACGATTAGGCTCAGTGCACTGTGTCAAGATGGAGAGGGAAGGAAAGGAGGAAAGGGGAAGAAAGGCGAGCAGAGGGAGGAGGGAGGAAAGGAAAGAGAGCAAGGGCAAGAAAGAAGTGAGGGGAGGATGATGAAGGATGACAAAATTGTTAACATGGATTTGGTTTGATTTGATTTAGCACCCTCCATTAAATGAGTTACTCAAAGCACAGTATCCAATGGAAACCAGCGCTCCTGTAAGTCACAGCTTAACTGTGTTTACTGATGTTCTCTCTGTTTGCTTTTCTTATTTATTCACAGTTCAGTTTCCGAGGTGAAACGGTGGTCGATAGCACATAGAGCAGGTGTCATTGCACGTTTAACAGCAGGGGGGAAAGGGGTTGTTGTATCAAATGCATGGTTATAAGGGTTTAAGTTAAACCCCACTCTGCTCACCAGAGGGAATGTGTTTAATGTGTATTCACTCCTGGATCAAATGACTCTGCAATGTCCAAACATAAGACTTCAGGTGAATACGCTAGTTTCTTCTTCTTTGTCTGCTATTCCTTTGCCAGAGATGTGTAATTTTTGGTCCAATGCCATGATCAGCATCCATTTTTGTAGTGATTCTTACTATCAAGTCTAGGTACAGCTCTCAGTATCATTTATTTCATCAATCGCATCATCGAAATCCATGGTTCTCAAACTGTGGTAAGTGTACCACCAGTGTTCTCGCTACATCTAAACCTAATTTCACTATACCAGTGTGTGAAGTGTATATGCGGAAGAGGAGGATGATGACAGAGCAAATGATCATATTGGGATTAAATCTGCCTCCTGCTCGGCCTCTTTAGACCACCGTATTTTAACATTGGTGATAATGGTAAATATTGAGCTCAACATTTTCTCAAGTGGTACTAGGTATAAAAAGTTTGAGAACCACTGATCTAAATGATTGATTTAAAAAGAGATGGAAGAAGAAGAAGATGTAAAATAGTAACCACTATATCGTTATCACTGAGTGCTATCACTGGGTTATTTGTTTCCGTCATGTCACTGATGTGAAAATAACACCTCAGGGCTGAACAACCACTGGCAACAGAAGTGGCGTTAGTTGCCTTTTTTTAAGTTTAAAAATCACATGTATAGAGGCTCCGGATGTCAAATAACTCGGTTTCTATGAACCACCACGACGGCAGCCAGAGCTGCAGCAAAAAGAAACGGCACCGCTGCTTAATTGAACCTGTCAGAGTTCACTGACATGGAGGTCGACCGACATGTCACAAAAAAGACATTATTACAGACCTGCAGCATCCTGACATCTTCAACTTCCTGATCAATTTCCATTGATCTTAGTCTGGAGAGTCACGGAAAGTTTACAAGAGCCTTGCTTGTGTTTGTTCCCACTGCTTGGTCCACTTTTCACAACAGATCTGTGGGGATCCGGTAAAATACTTACCCATTAGCCTGTCTTCGGCTGTTTTGCCACAACAGTTATCCACCATCTTCACTTTTATGACCAAAACACCCAGCGAAGAGACAAATCGTCTGACTTATTGCCTGATTTACTGTATTTGTTGTCTAGTAAACGTCTGTAGAGGTGAACAGCGCTGTTTCCTGTCAGAGGGCGTTACCTTGGTTATGTCATGTCATGTCAGCTACCGCAGCTCTATACCTGCTAATTTCACTGTGAAAGGAGTCTCTTAATTAATTATGGGTATGTTAAACATACAATGAACAAATCTGAATGAAATCTGTAATAATCTTTAAGTGCCTCAAGCTCTGTCATATTCTAACATTTATTCTACTACTCAACCAGGAAAGAGGTTAACGCTGTTATGTTTCTTGATACGTGCTGTCACTTTGCTCTTGCACATTTTGCACTGTGGTTACTGATTTGTTTTTTTCAGTTTTAGTTTTTTAATATCTGGTCTTGCCTGCACACTCATATCTTTTATTTGAATTCTGTGAATAGTTTGTTGGCAGTTTGTTGTCTCTGTTTTTCTACTGCTGCTGACGCCAAAAAAATGTCCCGTGTCCTGTCTCTGGGGACATCCATCCATCTTCTACCTCTTTATCCTCCACATGAAGGTCACGGGGGGGCGGGGGGATATCTTAAAAGGTTCATAATAGTTCACAAACGCCTCTTGACTCATGCACAGGGCAAAATTATCCAATAAAAAAGTATCAAGGGTGTGGGAGTAAAAGTGGGAAATCTGGAAAACAACACAGTGAAAGTTTGCATACATCACCTTCTCTAAATTAGTATCTTATGCCTGTACCAGGGCATGAAAGCCATGAAAGACACCTCATGATACAGACAAATGCACGGATCTCACACACGCACCATGGGCTCAGGGCTCAGCCACTGTCTAGACGTGTGCTGTGTTTTGTTGAAACTCCACTGTCAGGTATAACTGACATCTCCAGGGCCTCAGAATGACTGCCACTGTTTCACGGCACACCATATGAACTCATGCACATTCACCCACTTAACAGTACATTAATAGGTTCTGCCTTTATTGTTTGTTATTGTGACAATTCTCATAGGTCTCTAAAAAGGTCTTAATTCTTGATTCATCATGTTGTTGTTGTTGTATTTGTGTCTTTGATTTCATTTCATTTACGGGCGTTCTGCTGTGTTTGTAGGTGTGTTTTGGTTTGAACCCAGTTAAAGGGGCAGATTGTCAAATATTAAAAATAGCTCCATCAAATTCTTAAGAAATAATTTATAGATTAATATTAGTTTAAAATTAAAATTAGTAAAATAAACAGACATATTCAGGATTCTTTGGCTTTGGCAAACGTATGTACCATTAGTAAGTTTACACACAGTCAACTACACCTAACCTTACCTGCCCTCTCCACACACCATGTGCCTGAATGTATGTGAACATACGTGATCGTCTCACAGCTCAACATGTTTACACATCCCCTGCTCTGATTCACCCCACCACCACCACCACCACCACCACCACCACTCTGTCCATTGCCCAAAATCTCTCAAAACCTTTCAAGCCTTTCCGTCTCTCTTCTCCTCCTCTAGGCAATTTGAGGAGGGCTTTTTAAATGATCCGCTCATTATCGGTAGTGGAGTCACTTTGGTGTTTCGGCTCTGTCTGTTGTCTTCCAGACCCCCACTCCCCCATTTACCTCTCTGTGTTTTTAAGGGGCTTTTTCCTCCTTGGCTCTCCACCTCCCACCACCTCCCTCTACTTCCTCCAGAATGGCTTTTTCATCCATTTGTTTTGTGCTCATGAAGTGGAATGCAGCAAAGTCCCTGAGTGCATTTTTTCTTTTTCTTTTTTAATTTAGAAAGCCATTGAGTATGAGTTGACATGGCAGAGTGGAAACTATTCCCCCCCCATACAAGCACACAAACACACACCACAGCCACAGTCATCCTGTGCACGCACCTGATGATGGCCTTGATGAGAGGAGAAATAATTGAAAGATATGTGGAGGTGTATTATCACGGTCACCTGGAGCTGGGTGGAATGGCATATGTCACTGAGTGTGGAACACATAGATTTCACTCTTTATTATGATTTATTATTATTATTATTATTATTATTATTATTATTGTGCATCCTTTAAATGAACAGATTTTGTCACTTGTGCATGTGTTCAACAGACACATAATCACAAATGAAATCTCTGTTGACTCCCATCTGTTCTTCTGGAGGCTTGCCTGGTTCTGTAGGCTGCTTATATTCATCCTCATTTACCTGTTCAGCCCTTTCATCTCTAATAGTCTAATCTGATTAGCTCAGTTTGGGTGCAAGAGGGAGAAAAAAAGGACACAGAACATGAGACATATAGACAGACAAGTGGTTTGTGTTGGTTGAGAGTCCTTCCTCTAAATGTTGACAGCCTCTTGTGGCAGTTATTACTCGACTTTTAATGGTAGAGGGCCAACATTAGCTGCCGTAGGAGTCCCAGTGAATTAACACCTGTCACTTTGCATACAAGAAGCTGTTTCCCTTTGCTTTTGTCTGCCCGGTGACTTTTAGTCAGCTAATCAGCAAGGCCATCAATCAGAATGTGAAACACATTGTCAGCGAAACGCAGCCACTGAAATTTGCAGGTGAGCGCGGAGAGAAATTTGAAAACGAATGTGAAAACAGTCATTCAGTGTCAAACTGCACGCACAACATGCAGCGGGATGTAGGACAGGCATTCAGCTCAAGTCACAATAAGCCAAACATTTGGGAGTTAAGAGACGCTTTAACCTGTACGTTTCATGTTAGATTGAAATGTAACAGAATGACCTCTCTAATATTTTAAATATGTATGTGTGCGTATACATTTGTAATTTTATACATATATGAGGTGTGTGTGTGTGTGTGTGTGTATATATATAGATATACATATGTATATCTATATATGCTATAATTAAAGTTGAGGAGGTTTATCTTGATATAATTCTTTATCGACAATCTCAGCTGCTTGTATAAATGACACTGTAGTTCTATATAACTGATTCAGAACTGTATTTCTGCTCTTGGTCTCTCTCTCTCTCTTCTGTCTCTACTACCTCTCCTCTGTCCCCCATTTTTCCTTTCACCCGAACCGGTCTGGTTCTGTCAGAGATTTCTTCTTCTGTTAAAAGGGACTTTTTTCCCCCTCTCTCTCTCCACTGATGCTTGCTCATTGTGTGAACTGTTGGGTTTCTCTGCTCTCGATGATGTTGTCTACCTACAGTGCCTTGAGATAATGTATGTTGTGATTCGGCACTATACAAATAAAATTTAATTGAATTAAATCTATATAAATCTTTCCATTCAAGGCAACAGACTGTTTCATTTTGGTTGCTTTTAAATGACATCATTCATTTATAAACTCCAGTCAGAAGACCACACTGTCCCATACTGCTTCCTAACATCATGAAATCATGTTTTTTTTTTTATTGTTTTAATTGAGGAATCCTTACCTGTAGAAACTAATATACCGCTATAACAGTACTTGTGTGGACATCAGTCATGTTTTGACATGAGTTTAGGTTAAAGTGTACAGAAGACGTACTGGGGCATCCACAGTTTCTGCTTCAAAAAGGAAACATTGAGAAGTGCCATTCTGAATGATCATTCTTTCTTACCTTCCTTTATGATTCATTACCTTCATGTGTGACCATCTGTCTGCCTGGCTCCTCATCTTGTTGTTTCCATCTCTACACCCACCATCCATCCATCTCCCTCTCTTTGGCCTATGTGCCTGTGGTCACCAGGGCAACAGCTCTAACCTGCTGACCCATGTTCCCGTGGGCCAAGGGGCCATTAGGGGCCAGTCAATGAGCCTCTCTTCCTGCTACAAGTGGTACTGGCGGGATGAAGAGGGCCCTCATCTTTGCTTTGAAGGTCAATGAGTCCACAGCCCAGCACTCTGCCAGTGACTCTTAGAGCTCCCAGACCTGCATGACAAAATACAGCTTTGAAACAAATGTTCAACTCAAGGACATGCAGATACAGCCATTGTTTTAAGTCCTGTGAGTGTGAGAGTGCATATGCTGGTTGTTATAGTGAATTTCTGACTCACTGTCACCCCGCACAATGATGAAATCACTTAGATATTGTAATGTCCCAGTTTTTTTGTATAGCTAAGTGTTGTCTGGGGAGCCTACTTTTGTAAAAGCTCAGGGTTTGTATGATCTATTCGACGCTGGCACTGATTGCATTGCTGTTGGATAATTGCTGGAGGATATTGATATTGTAGAAGCAGATTGGATTTCACGTCCTTATAAACAAGCTACAATGCGTCTTCTTGTGAGTAAGAAGTCTTATATGCCTATGAGTCATGAGCTCTAAAGGGATTTTTCCCTCCTCAGAGGAGGCTGAAAGTGGTGGGAAATATATATAATTTAGAGGAAAAAAGTTGTTTTTTGTCAGTCCTATCCCATTAATCAAATTGTGACCTGTACAAGATTTACTGAGGACCGCTATCGACTGTAGAAATCTTTAATACTTGTAAAACTTTACATGTTCCTGGGGGGTAAAATAAATTTTTTTTATTCATAACTCCAAATTGAAGCTTATTAAAGCTTGATAACACTGCAACAATCAGCATAGAGCAGCATTTTTCTCACAGTCTATTTCTGTGTCGGCCTACAGGGTGGCATGCACCTGTTCCAAACAATTTTGGGGCTATTCTCTCTGGAGGAGGTAAATACTCCAGTAGCCACTTGTCTGCCTCCTCAGGAGTAAAGGTACATAGATTATGTCCACACTAATCCTTCTGCGACAAAAAGGCATTTTACTTCAATTCAGTAGTTGGGTAAGGGTTTCAGCAGATACTCTCATCCTTACATATACACACTCACATGCCCACACAAATATTTCATGTCCATATGTGCACAAGGACATTGGTGCAATTAACCTTTAGCTGATTCAGTCTGAGTACTCAGTTTGATTGAATAGAGCTTGAGTGTTCCCTAAGCCTTAACCACAACCTTGTGTGAGTGATTGAGGGAGAGGGAGAGAGAGAGAGAGTGAGAGAGAGTGAGAGAGTGAGAGAGAGAGAGAGAGAGTGAAGGGAAGAGAGGAAGACAGAGAATGTATTTCTGATATACTAAAATTCAAGTGGAAGTATTGGGGGTAGTCTACTTCATAATGTTCTTATGAAATCCCACGTGTGTATGCCTGTAAATCATGTCTGTGTGTGTGTGTGTGTGTGTGGGGGTTCTTGTGTGCGTCTGAATTGCCAAAAGTGAAGCCACTTCTCCAGCCAACGAGTTAAAACTCTGTGCTCCAGTCTCATGGCCTGGATTTCCGCTGCAGGAGGACAATTCTTGACTCCAGCTTCAGTCTAGCCTGTGGTCCTGGCAGACTGTCATCTGTCAAGTGTCTACTAGCCTTGAGTTCTGGATTGAGCCAAGTATGTACTGGAAATATTGGAATCCCCCCCAATATATTGGCATGATTCAGAGGAGCCAGTTTGTTGTTACCCTGCATATAAATCCATGCACTGTTTTTATTTATTCTTATTTCTTATTTTCTCTGCTCGTGTGATCTACAATGTATGATGTGATCTGAATCACACAGGACTAGTCATGTGTGTGTGTGCAGTCTGTGTTCTTCAGTGCCAGTTAATTAAACAAAGCAGCTTTTCTTTGCCAATGAGCCTAAATGGGACACAAGGTTGTCAGCTCTTACAGCAACAACTGAAACTAGATTTTTAACATTTGTGGTGATGTTGAGCATACAACAAATACTTAATTAGTTTTAGTTTCTACAGCACCTCATCACTTTTATATTAATGCATCTTTCAGCTGAATATTACACTCTTCTCTGTGATCACACTTCTGTCTGTAATCTGTAAATGTTTTTTTTTTTTGTTTTTTTTTAAATGGGCGTGTTAAACATACTATTAACCATCCTATATTTAGTATTTATTGATAGAATATAGGGCCACACGATAGGTGTAGTGGTTTTTCAGCAAGAAGACCCAGGTTCGAGCCCTGGTTGGAACCAGGACCTTTCTGCATGGAGTTTGTATGTTCTCCCTGTGCGTGCGTGGGTTTCCCGGGTTCTCCAGCTTCCTCCCACAGTCCAAAAACATGCAATATGGGGATTAGGTAAATTGGACACACTATATTAACCATAGATGTGAGAGTGAGAGTAAATGGTCCATGGTTGTCTGTCTCTATATGTGGCCCTGCAATGGACTGGTGAACTGTCCAGGGTGTACCCCGCCTATCGCCCTATGTCGGCTGAGATTGACACAGCACCCACGCGACCCTCCTGTGGAGGATAAAGCGGTAGAAAATGGATGGATGATGGTTAACACTGGTACCTCATAACAAGATGGTGTGCATGTGGATATTTTATCTGGGTTCTCCACCTTCCTCCCACAGTCCCAAAACATGCAGTGGTTAATTGGACGCTCTAAATTGACCATAGGTGTGAGAGTGAATATGTTGGCCCTGTGATGGACTGTTGACTCGCCCAGGGTGTTTGTCCCCCGCCTGTTACCCAGTGTCACCTGGACTTGGCTCCAGCACCTCGAGACCCTCGTGTGGAGGATAACAAATGTATGAATGACAGAATATGTTGAGACAATTACCGATGACATAATACAGTTTTGAGGAAAAAGACTTTGGTCAGTGACTGAGCCTTATAATTTGAATTGAATTGAATGACTTTATTCCTCCTCCAGGGGGGAAACACACAATCATTGTTGTTTAACAATGATCTCTAGCAGTTTGCATACGTGTTAAAAGTCAGATTGTTGTCGACTAAAATTGCGCTAGTCTTAGTCGGACTAACATACCTGGATAATGAGATTCATAGTCTGATTACTCCTGCATGTATACGCTTAGTCAGACTGGAGTTGGTCTGCCATTCTACAAAGTATAAACTGCAGTACTGTTGCTGTGGGGAAAGTGTGATACTTATTGTTACTGTAAATGTCATCTGTGTACATAAGTGTTGTTGTAGTAACATACACAGTATAGACAGTATTTTTTATACATGCACCTGCATGTATCTAAATGTGCATACACATGACTGTATGTAAAGTGTACAGCGGCGCTGGAATCATGCTATAGCGTGGCTGTGCAAGCTTAGAGTCATGCAGCGTGCGGCTGTGTGCTACTAACTCATACAGCTCAATTAATTAGCTGTTTGATGCTGTTAATTGGGCTCCCACTGCTGCACTAATTGATAACGCCACTGCCATTGACAACACAGAACACAAACAGAAAAGTCTCTTGCCGACAAACCTATTCAAGCTCCAGAGTGAGAGTGTGTCGGGTGAAAAGCGGGAGGAAGTGAAGAATGAGAGTTAGCAGTAAAAGGTCTCGGGAGGAGGAAGGAGAGAGACAAAGAAAGGAAAAATGAGGGGAAGATGTTTGCAGGTTTTCATGTTTTACAATGCAATTTCCCAAAGTTGTTCTACATATTGATTACTGTTTTGGTATTCACGCCTTGTTGCTAACTCTCACAAACAACAGTCTGTGTTTAGGTTTCCATTGGATGAAAATGTAAATGCAATCTCATGTGTCAACACCTGGTAATAGCAATATCATCTTTCTATTGCTGTGGTATCTACATAGCTCCCCACCCCTCACCTCTCTAATGGCACTGTTCAGCTATTCATTGAAATGTCTGTTATCATATATAGCATGTGTTTTTACCTGTCACTGCCTCAGACACTGAGATGCCAATGCTCTGCATCGGGAGTCAAAACAATATTATATGAGCAGTCACATTGTAAAACTGATTTCCAGAGAGGGGACGTTGATATCAAAATTTCATTAATTACTATTTCACATGGTGCCACCTGAAAAGTGCTGTTATTGCCACTTTGTTGTGATCAAAGCTTCACTTTTGCAGTGGAGGCACAAAGAGTCATCGGCAGAATGAATTTGAATCACACTTTTCCCTCTTGGTTCTGAAATGGAACATAGGGTCTTGAGGTCGATATTGCCTTATCATTTCATTTAACCATTATTTAACCAGGAATAAAGCTACCTTTAAAGTACATTTAAATCTATTCTATAGGAGTGTCCATAATGGGTCCTTGGAATATTTCCAGCATGGAAAAATATCAGTAATGATCAGACTGAAATTGAACATTGCCAAGCTTATTTGAAGTGGTCAGCTGGCACTTTCTATAGCACCACCAGAAAACATGACTGTGGTGTGAGACAGGGCCCCCCTCTGTCTCAGACAGTGGAGTCTCTGGCCCCCACTTTAGTCTTGTTACTCTATTGTACTTCAGTTCCTAAAAAGGAGGCTATAACTAAGAGTGTTCCTGCACTTGTCCACATGCATGCACCCATGGTGAGTACAGCACTGCCTTTAATGGTGGCAGTAGTCACAAATTACAGGCCAGGCTCAACCATTACTACCACACACATGCACACACACACACACACACACACACATGCACCCACAGGTACACACATACACAGCTCTTGGACATCTGGACACACACCTGTTACCCACCTTATGGTAGACTATACAGCACCCCTAACTGCACATACACACACACACACACACACACACACACACACACACACACACACACTCACACACACACACACACACACACACACACACACACACACACGCACACACGCAGACTCACACACACACACACACACACAGTCTTCTACAGGCTTTTCCTTCCATTTTCTAAAGAAAAGTACTCTCAATCTTAAGCTGCATGGCCTTACTTCTCTCTTGCTATTATATATCTTTCCATTAGAGGCAATTACTGCTCAGACTGCCGCACAGGCGCCACCATTCTCATATGCTGTACCACTTCTGGTCAAAAAACTGGCTTTTTCATGTCAAGTATGCGTTGTACATGGTGGAAAACAAGCTAAATGGTACTTTTGTCAATAATGACATATTACCTCAAATTCTTCCTTTTTCTTTTTTAAAGTAGGGCATTATTTTGACAATAAATGTACCTTTTTTTCCATTATAATAAAAAAGAAATGCTGAGAAAAACTGTCAAATGGCAGTAAATTTCCACAATGTTTATTCACGTTTATACTGCTGTAAATACCATGGGAAATATTCTAACTGAATTTAATAAAAAGTTGAAAAGTGGAAAAACAGTCCCTTATTTCTGCCACTTGCTGTCCTCAGTTTAAATTTGGTTCAAATTCTGTTGACGCCATACAATTACAAACTCCTGTTAAACTCCTATTGCTCCTTAGAGACTCATAATCCTGTCATGACTTGACAAAATGGCTTCCAACAACATGAAAGACAGCTTCCTATATTTGGCCCCAGTGGCCAGTTGTGGCCTGCACTCATACATCAAACAGAGCTCAATAGGAAATGTCCCTGTGGAGACAATAACAACCTTGGTGGCTTTGATATACACTGTGCAAACACCACACGCAAGCCTGTGTACAAGTACCAAGGCCAAAAGGTACACTACCAGAACCGGATGGAGGCTTTTATTATGTTCTGTATTGGACTTCAGACTCTGCCTGAACTTCCTGCCAGCAGCGAGGATGTTTCCTATGCCTCTGTTTTCTGTGTCCAAGTGCTGTGTTATTCATTTTTAGTATTTTGTTAACCCTGTGCGCTCGTATTGTTATTTTGCAGTTTTGCAAAGAGTTACAGGAATTTCCATGTATACTGTATGTAAGGGCTTTTGATACCACAAAATACCTTTGTGCTTTCAAACTTCCTCTGTATCGCCCAATATTAAAAACATATTGTTATGTGATATCACATTTCAATACCTTGTTAGCGTTACTGAGCCAATAAGCATGTTGTTTGACCGAGACAAAAACAGAGAGATGGGGCCCAAAGGTGTAGATTAAGATATTCTTAGCACATGTGTGTGTACCTGGCATTCCTTATGTTGTGGGGACAAAAATATACAAAAAGTCACAAAATACTACATTTTAAAGGGGGAAGACATGTTTTAAAGTTAGGCCGACGTTAGGGTCAGGGTTAGGATTAGGCCTGTAGTAATTATGAGTTAAGGTTTGAGTAAGTCTGCAAGAAATGAATGGAAGTCAATGCAATGTCCTCTGAAATGTGTGTGTGTGTGTGTGTTGTGTTTAGAGAAGCTGGTGCCATTAAATTAATGAAGGTATGTCAAGAAGGAATTAATATGAGAGCATGAAGTTGCTGTGTGTGTGTGTGTGTGTGTGCGTGCTCTATAGAGAGCCAACTAAAACTAAATAATTTAACCTTAATATATAATGTATTTTTTTGTTAAAAGTAATTTGATAAAATTGGTGCTGAAAGAAAACAAGTATTTTTTTGTGAATGTGTATCGAAGGTCAGATCTTGACACCACATTGGAAATTTTACATAAACACCCAGCCCTAAGTGTATTAGTTGTAATGTTCAGAGTTCTTAGTTAACCAAAGCATTCAAATATAAATGAGTAGGTGACTGCGGCACACAACCTCACAACCAAATCATCTGATTTTTAACCTTTTGTAACACAGATCAGATCTCTTGTTTGTCTTATTAAATTAGACCAATCCCTTTACTGAAAACAATAAAACCACAAATCCAACATGTTTAAATTAAAATGATATATTTTCTTCTAATAGAAACTGTGTTTTACAGTCTATGCCGTGTTTTCTTGCCATAAATCCAGAGCAGAGCAGTCTTCTACGGGGAAGAGATTTGCATATCTGCCATGACTACTGACAGGCAGAGAAGTGCCATCCTGACAGGCCTAATGAACTAACCATTTAAGTGGTCAAATTATACTCTCATCCCTTTTTATCCTCTGATATCTCGTTTTTGTACAGGTGATGGAAAGGCAACTTTCCTCATTCATACTCCTTTAGAAAAACCAGCCTCATCTAATCCCTGCTCCCCTCTCTTTCTGCTTCTCTTTTTCTCTCTACCTGCTATTCCATGGCATTGGCAGAAAGTGCAAGCATTCATCAAATCCAAGAGAGGGAGAGAGAGAGAGAGAGAGAGAGAGAGAGAGAGGGAGAGACAGAGGGAGGGAGAGAGCGAGAGGCAGAAGGGAAAAGGCAGTACTCTGAGGTCTTTTGTGGAAGGAAATCATGTTGAAAAGTAGAGCCAGGGCAAGAGAGAAAGAGAGGGAGAGAGAGGGGCTGTCACAGACCTCAATGGCAGCATTATGTAAATGGCTGACATCCCCTGATGTAAAGCTGAATAGAGACACATTAATGTCTTGTGTATATTTAAAAAGCCTGGGCCCAACTCCTCAGGATTGCGAGCGGCAGATCCCATAATCATGTTGACGAAGTAATGGCAGAGAATTAGTTGTCCATTAAAAGTGTATTATGCACCACGCTGGCACATGAAATTACTCTCAAATAGTGGAATGGCTGAGGGGGAGTGACGAGGGAGAGCAAGATAGAGATGGAGGGGAGTGGGAGGAGGACATTGATGGATAGTTTATGCACGTGTGTGCGTGTGTGCACGCGTGCGCGCAGGGGGATGTGTACAGATGTGCGTGTGCGTCTGTGTGTATGAATTCCCCTGCTCTGACTAGGGGAGGCAGGTGATTGACATCTTTAGACTTTGAGAAATCAAAGCACTGTGAGTGTGTGTGGATGGGTGCACAGCAGGATCTGAAAGATTCTAATGAGGTTATAGAGGGCTGGGTGTCACGCACGCACACACACGTTTACATATGCACACTTCTGTCTGCTCCACACACAAGTATAGATGTGTGACAAATTAAAAGTATGAGAAAAGAGCCTGGAATGGGATAATAAGCTGGAAGAAGGGGGTGAAAATGTCGTCCCAATGAGTGAATAGATGAAGGCTCATCATTTACCCCCTTGGCTTTTGTTGTTCTCTTGCACCACATGAACCACATTCGACATTCACGCAGCCCATGATATGAAGGAGAAATGGTTTTGAGAAACAGACAGTGGTCCGAGGCTGGCAAAGCCTTGGGGAAGACAGGTAGTGTCAGTTATCATCTCTCAGTCAGTCTGCTGTTATCTTTGTCAGATTGCTGTGTCCCATTGTCAGGACTCATGTGTGGTATTTGTCGACCGCAGTGTGTGGAACTCTTGAAGTTGGTGATTCGTTGAAAAACTGCCTACAAGCCAGATTCTCCCACATTTGTTGCACTTGTCAAATAAAGAGAATATCACTTCTCTGTTGCTGCTTCCCCGTAGCCATATTCAAAGAGCACATGTCACAGGCGCAGAGGTTTGAGTTTTTAGATGCCAGCCAAATACTGTGAAGTTAAAATAAACATCTAAGTGATGGTTTGCTGTCCCGCCTCCCTCTCTCCCTCCTTCCTTCTTTCTTTTTATCCCCCATTCTTCTCTCATGTCTGAGGCGATAGAAATGTAATTCAGATGTCAAAACGCCCCGTCTCGCTCTCGCCCTCTCCCCCATCTCTCTGTCTTTCTCTGTCCTTTTCTAGTCCGTCGTTCCTATTGTTCTCAAGGCTGCTCCTTTATCGAGCGAGACATCGCCGAGAAGGGGAAGAAAAGAAAAAGATGACATGCTTTCTCAGCCCGTTGCGACACGTCCCCGGCTAGAGTGGCTTGTCATTTGAGCGATAGAGGAGTGACAGCTTCCACTGTAGAGGGAACACCCCTGTGCCATAATGGGACTGACTGGGCTGCCACAGACCTGTCTGTCTGCCTGTCAGTCAAACCTGTCCATCAGTTCTCTGTGACACAAACCTGGCTGTCTGAACTGTGGCTTTCCTTTTCACTGTCTTGCTCTTGGCTTATGAGAAACTCTTTAAGTTATACTGTCTGTATTTTGTGGCCGTGCGTCGACAGTTACCTGACTGTCAATAATGCAGTCTGTTTGTGTTTTTTTCATGGCATTGTATCAGGTGTATGTCTGTGTCTGTCTCGCGGTTGTCTATGGAGATTACATTTGGGCCTAGATTTTCCGCAAGTATGTCCCCGTCATGTCACACATTCCCAGCATGCATCTACTCATCTCGCAACCAAATTAAGTGTCAAATGATGTTGAATGTCGTGAGATTTAAGGATGTATGACCATTCTCACTGCTCCACACATACGGCCCATATGCAAAAATAAGATGCCATAGCTTCCTCCTGTTCTCAAGAACAATGCACTTTAGCAATTTTACATAGAGTCAAAAGTCACTTGATGCTTTTGGACTGCAGTTGTATGAAAATATAGATAGATAGATAGCTAGATAGATCACACATGCACTTGGTCCAGTGTATTGTTTTTAAATGTCTAGGGTGTAATATTTACGAGGGTTTATTGGTTGAAATTAAAGATACTACCCATAAGTGTGTGTGTATAAGTCTGTATAATTACTGTAAAATACCAATTGTTTGTATTTTGTCCCCTCAGATTAGGACTTTTATATGCACATTAGGCATTGGCCTTGTTTAATAGATTCTGCATCTTGTGCCAACATGTTTCTACAACAGTCCCGATGGACAAACCAGAGCCAGAGAGTGTATATTTGAAGTTGCATGTACTATGCTTACAAATTAGAACAACATTTCTGGTATCTGAAGGCCACCATAGTTCTCTGACCTGCTTGGGAAAATGAGGAGTGACCAGAGGAGTCCTCAGTTTGCTACAATTTACATTCTCACCATTAGATGTCGTTCATTCTTACACACTGGGTCTTTAAACTTCACTGGACATTATGAGTCACGTCCTTTCGTTAGTAGCCACATACATCATCAGTTTTGTTTTGATGGTATTCCTAACAACTCTCCTCTGCTCTCCGCCAGTCCAGCACCAACAATAGCCATCTGAGCCCCTCTGAGGGAGGCCATCAGGGCACAAAAGCCCAACGGAAATGAGGGATAACTTCAGGGAAGTCTGGTCTCTCCTGCTCATTACCTCTCTCTGGCCGTCCGTCCTCCCCTCCAGTATCTCTCTACCCTCTTCTCTCTCATTTGGAAATAAGTGATAATGACTGGGGCAGGTTGGTCTCTTTTATCCCACTTGTGCACCCCCTTTGGCCCACTTCGTCTCCTTCTCCATCCCTCGCCTCATCTTCGTTTAATCTCTACGTTCGATGTGGATTAATTTGTGAGGAGGTTTTTACACAGAGCAGGGGCCCTTTGTGCCATGAGTTAGAGAAGTTGTGGTTAAGAAAGGACCTTGTGTGTGTTTGTGTGTGTTTGGGAGGGGGGCTTACAAGGGAGTGAGAGAGGGGGTCAGAAAAACCAACACAACTTTCTCTTTTGTGTTGTTTTGTATTCTCTTGTGTTGCTCGGAGGAAGAGCACAACAAAAAAGGGAACCTGAATTATTTGCCTGCGTTTTCCTCCTTCCGTCCACCCCCCCTCATGCACTTTCCCTTTTTTATGGGATCCTGTTGAATTGGTAGAAATGGCCTGGTGGATGAAGACAGTCACAAAGATAGACAGACAGACTGCAGTTCAGAGATATTTGTCCAACGGACAAGGACGACGAATGGAAGAAAGAAAGAGGGAGTCAGGACCTCCTGAGTGTCACCCTCACCCTGTCTCCCCTCTCTTCCTCTTCCTCTTCTTTGGCAGTGGGTCACCATTCAACCCAAACATGACAAAGATGTCCTGTGTATGTTTTGGAGAAAAGAAGTCAGTGTCTCAAAGACAGCTTGACTGCCTTGCCTCAGATACAGTGTGTGTGTGTGTGTGTGTGTGTGTGTGTGTGTGTGTGTGTGCGTGCATGCGTGCGTGTGTGTGTGAGAAAGAACAGTGACAGTGGAGTGAGATGGCTGAATTGAGTGAATATGTTTGATTGAATATAATTTTTGAAGCAATTTTGGAAGAAAACTTGCACATTGTAAACAGAGTGAGAATCACAGAGATTTAAATGAATATAAAGTTGAGTTTCACTTGTGAATTTCTAATTTGTAGTAAACACAAATGCAGTTTAATTAATGTCTTTGTTCTCCTTCATTCAATGTCTCCATGTTTTCTCAATTTGGCATTTACAATGGGAAATCCACCCGTGTGTAATTCCGTTCTCCCTCTAGCTTTAGTCTTTTGTCTCACTTCCCTTTCAGAACTGTTGTGATTTCTGTCTTTTGTTCTTGGATTTTTTTTTTTAATACATTTAAATTAAATAGCATGTTTTTGATTGATCATGGGGAGAAGTGTTGTAAATCTCTTCTATGAACCTGTATGAAACATTGAGACATTAAGGCTGTTTACTGCCTAAGGGACTAGTCATTTTCTATTTATCTCTATATATAGATATTTCTAAGAAGCTACAACAGCTTCTGGTTTTGAATCCATTAGCACATTTGATGTACAAGCTCACTAAAATCTCCTCCATATAGCAACCGGTGTAATTCAGATTTTTATTGTTGTTCGGGCCTCAGTTTAATACCGGAAACAACAGTTTATCATGTCAGTTCTTTTTTCATGTCCTTCACTGTAAGAAAAGACCACACATTATATGTCTTACATATAATGTGTGGTACAAAACAAGTACCTCGTATGATAACATATTTTTAGGAAACACAAACTTGATCTAAATATTTAGTTTTCACAGTTACACTTATGCAATGATAAGAATGATTTTTTTTTTTTTAAATCTGCTTGTTCACCTGCTTTACATAATTTTTTTTAAAATGTCTCTCCTGATAAAAGTGCAGATTTAACTCTCTCATCTAAAACTGACCAAAGCCCATCAACATTGCCTTCTCGCTGTCACTGTCACTTCACTCTTCACTCTCTATATCTGTTGTTTCCATTGTCTGTGTCTTGTTTTCCTTCTCTGTTTCACCGAATCACATTGAGTTTGGCCACACGGTGCGTTAGGTGTCCACTGTAGAGAGAGAAGGAGCGAGAGAGAGGGAGAGAGAGCGAGAGGTCTGTGTCCCATTAATCTGCCACATATGGTGGATCTGCAAATGACAGATCCTTAATGGTAAACATTGACGGATAGTATTTGCTTGTTTCTATTGGTGAGCTGGATGGGTACACTTGTGATAAGTGCTCCATTGCGAAGGAGAGAGATGGTGTAAATGGGGCAGGAGAATACCACTAATAAAGCTCCACCCCCACCCCTGCTCCTCAAGCTAGACCTTTTGTCCCACCTGCTATTCTCTGACTGTGAAATTAGGTTGCACCCCCTCCTCTCTCTCATTCCTCCTTTCTTTATCCACCTCTTTTCCTTTTGGGTGAACAGCCATGTGAAGAGGTTCATTACCGCTGTGGCTGGCCCTACTCAGGTATGACTGGGTCTGTTCCCACTATAGGACCATAGCTCTCTCTCTGTCTGGCCCTGCTGGCTCCCTGGAAAAGGGAAACATGGCACACAAAGGTCCTGTTAGCACTTCCTATGAAATCAGCAGTTTTCTCTAAAGGTACAACGCTCCAATTACCTAACACTCAGAGGATGCTATACCCCCCACACAACACCAGTGCTTCAGTGTGTGTATGTGAGTGTCTTGGTCCTCACCATCGTGGTATTCTTGAAGAAAGGGCCTGTGCTAGGTGGCTAATTAGCAGTGAAGACACTCCTCCTTCTTTTCTTCCTTTCATACTTGTGCTTTTCTGCTCCTCCTCTTCTTGCGTCCTATGAATGCACTTTATTTACCATTATTTCTTTGAGATGGTGCCCCCAGCTTCCTCTTATATTACTGCCATGACATACTGTACACTACACAATCAGAAATGCACAGTGGGGACCCAACAAGGGCTCTTCATCGCGTGGTATGCAACTTAGAGATCATGGGTCCTGGATCCCTGATGCTAGTGCAGCCTAGTTAAACAGCTCCACAGGGTCATTGTTGACTTTGTCGGTATTCCAGCCTGGACTCTGTAGGGAATGAACAAGTTCCGTATAAAAATCATTGGACTGTGACTAAATTTCTTTTAAAAGTCTGAATTATACTTTAAAGATGTTTGCATAAAAGTTGATAGGACATTAGTACACGCCCCATTATTCCACATTACGAGAGATAGTATAATGTTGATTCCAAAGTGATATATCTATTTCGTCCGCTGAATGTTTTTCTTGCACACTGCTAATCAACAGTACGTGTTTTGTCGCGTAGAGCCAAACATGACCTGGAGGTCAGTATGATGAAAACCTGGGAGGTCTTAAGAGACTTAAGCACAGTGAAAGCAGAGAATAAGTGAATCAGGAAGAAGGGATAAGAGCATCTTTCCAGTACAATAAGACAGGTGTGGAAAGGAAGGCACTGCAGGGGTGGAGGACGGGACGGAGGAAGTGCGGGGGGAGAGACGCATTCAGTGACCACAGACTTCAGCTTATGTTTCACTGTGGGCAAAAGCATAGCTTCCCTGGGAACTCACAGCTGTTATTTAAACCCTTCTATTTAGCACATTTGTTCTTCTTTGGCGATTTTTCTTTCTTCAGTCTGATTCTGAGATGGAGCCCACTGGAGACCTGATGGAGATACCCATCACCTTTGTCTTGTTTATGTTTCTGTGTGTATATACGTGTGACTATGTGGACATAACATGGCATTTACAGATAAGTTTTCAGCTTGACATAATAAAATAATAGCAAAAGGTCACACGGGAGTAAAAGGTTAATGTTTTGAAAACTGCATATTCATCCGAATGAATACTGACCCACTTAAGATTGTAATGCAGTGCCTTTTGCAATAATATTATTAACCTATTAATGCTGAAATAACTGAAAATATGATGAAACATATTCGTATGAGACGAAACAAAGACAATACATTAGTTCATCTCTCAGTACTTGATGCACTTTGCCCCATGGCCATCTGCTCCAACACAAGTACTGCATAATATGTTGTTAATTTAAATAAATAAATGCATTTAATTGTGTCCTAGGTGGTCAGTGTAGGTTGTTACAGGAGTAAATACTGTGTTGAACGTGAACTATTTCGCACAGGAAGTTTGGACATGTGGTGAGTAATAACAGCAGCAGCAAGACAGTAAATGTCTTAAAATGAACTACAGAGCTCACATTCATAACAGTGAAGAAGAAGAATGTCATCCAGTGCAATAGTGTGACTCATCAACAGTGTGTTTTTTATTCAGGTTTTTTTTTTTTTATGACAGTTGAAGTATGCGGTACACACTACAAACACAATGTGTTTGCTTTGGTATTTTGATATCTTAACATGAAGGAAAAATGTAGAACACTGTCTGCCTAATCCCTCAAGCTAAAGTAATTGTTCAAAACGTCCTAGTAACACTTGTTGTGGCATTTGAGGAAATAAAATGGAATTAAAGTAAAATATTAAAATATCAAAAAATGACTTACCTGTAAGCTGCTGTTTAATCTCAGTATTACTTTGTAAAGTGGGAATACCTGACTGGTCTTTGTTGTAAATGTGTTGCGTCATGTCTGAACTTCTTTCATAATCAAGCTCTAATCAAACTATTTCTGGCTCTTCCTATAATCTATTACTCGCTTCATCCTCCAAGCCTATCATCATGGGCTGGATCTATAACCAGATTACTTAGAACTACCCTATATATACTGAGACAAACATACACACACACACACTGCCTCAAAACTATAGGTATTATTACAGTGACATTATCACTACAGTCTTATCCCATCTTGCTTCCTATTATAATACTAGATGAGATTAATAGATGCCTGAGCGTGACATGTGAATTAAACTGCCCTGCCTCCATGTTATCTGTGGAGATAAACACATCTGAGTACCGACCTTTGAACCAGCAGCAACTTTACCCATCTGCCATCAACTAAGCCAAGGGCGCAATGATACCTCACTATTATAACAGCATTAGCTGCCTCACACTGTAAGTCAACACTCTTGTTAGCAAGTTGACCTTTACCCTAAAGAAGCCCCACTTGAACAGTTTTTGTGCAGAACATACAGTAATGCTCTCATTCACATCACATGCACACGTGGCTTCAAAAAAGCTCAACGTGCACAGTCGTGCAGTCCTCTTTCTCCGAGTCAAGAACTTTGAAATCAAAGTTGTTGAGGGATTAATGTTTATGATTCACTTTACTTTTTACAGCTAATTTTCCCAGGCAGTGCAGGGTTTCATAGCCGTCATAACACCACTTCTCTAACCTCTAGGCCTCTGCTGCTGATTGGACCTGACAGGTTAATTGGTTGGCTTATGTTATGGTGATTTCTATTTCCTCCTTCATGATTCATATGTCTGTTCATAAAAAGTAAACAATCAGCAATCGTATATACATGTGGAAACTAAATGTACTTGTGTGTCAAAATGAAATGCATGTCTGACAGAAACCTCTGGGATCATTTTATGCAGTTTGAATAAAAAGTTCTTAATTATTAATTATATATAAACCAAGCACAGCCAAGTATGGTAAACCATTTATTTTATTTTATTGAATAATAAATTGTATTAATGTGTGTATGAACACATTTAGGTCATTATATTATTTTCCAAGAATTTGACATTTATGAAGAATAGTTGTCTCAATTATATTTCATGTAATATGAATAATTTGAAATACATAAGGCTGTGTTTCCATAATCAGACACAAGTGTCTTAATTGCAGATAACATTAACACTAGTACTACTACTACTAATAATAATGATAATGATAATAATGGTAACACAAAATATAGTTTTGCACCATTTCTAAGAATTCATGCATGATCATTTTTTGTTTAAATAGATACACAGCAGTTAAACGTGAAGAAATGAGTTGCAGCTCCAGAATAAAAGCGATTAAGGCAGAGAGGATTATTTTGAATGAGGTCAGTGTCGATGTGAACTAAAACAGCGTCTCTACTGGAGCCCGAGTCACTCAACCAGACACTGCCGAGGAGGCTTATATTGGGAGAGGCGTTAAAAAACATTTTCTCATCTCTCTCTCTCTCTCTCTCTCTCTCTCGCTCTCTCTCGCTCTCTCGCTCTCTCCCCTTCTCCCTCTCTCTCCCCCCTCGTCTAAGAAAGCCGAGCCCTGCAAAGACAAGCCGCATCATCATGCCATTAAATATTTAAGCAAAACACTGAAACTATATGAAAGATTAAGGGTGCATAAAAATAATTAAGGATTATCGCAATGAAAAATGTATGCTCGGTGTAACCTAGGAGTTCATGATATGAACAATACAATATTAATTGTTTCGAGTGGAGGACTGTGCAGGCAATTCTGTAGCCTCATTAAAAGGAATGTGTTTGTGTCTGGCCTGGACAAGGCTGCAAGCTACAGATACCAGATCAGCCTTCACTGTTTACAGGTCGACAAAACAAACACAGGTAATGAAACCATACTATGCAATAATAGGCTTTGTTTGTTGAGCTGGGCTTTCTTTACCACGAGCCTTCCTTAATAATAATAATAAAAAAAACACAACGATGTGAGATCAGCCTATACATAAAATTATATTTTCCAGTTTGTGCCATTGTATGAGAGTGAATATAGCAGCAGCACTGCGCCAGCGTTTCACACTGAGAAGGTGATTTTAAACGCACGGATATCAGGGATATATTCAGGGCCTCGGAAATTAGAATACCTTAAATCACATTACTGTGGACAGACTCCATTTCTTTCACTGAATTATGAACAGCCTTATGTATCTTTTATGTCCGTGGCCCATTTTTGAGAAGAGACGCGCGCTCATTCCTCGCGGGACATTGATATTTTAACAGTGTTTTAATTATTGGACGAGAGATGAGGTTTCCCCACATCGGTGAGTTTCAACAATGTCAGCTCTTTGACACATTTTCAAGTCATTCCGCGTTGAATGGAATACAAATGAAACGCATCGCCCATTGGAATAAGGTATCAATAATTGGCTGCGCCGCGTAAAAAGGCCGCGATGGAGAATTTGGATGACGTGACCTCCTCAGAAGCAGAAGGATTATGGGGCCAAACACAATAATGGGGAAGTCATTGTGTCAACGGATTATGCAACTTTATTTAGGCGATAGTACAAGCCTTATAGCATCATATTATGATGGAGCGAGTATAGTGTAAGGTGTATAATAAAGTGTATAGGTTTTAAAACGTATAAGATATCACAACATCAAAAAAAATATATGTTTCATTTGTGGCACGTGCTGCAAAACAGTTGTGGTTATGCATCATTTAAATATTTTGTTAATCTTAAAATGGTCTGACACTAACAACACAAATTATCTTATTAATCAAAATATGATAAAATAAAAATGTTGTAAACACACACACACACACACACACATCGCAGTCACAGTGAGACGCTCCCTCCATTATTGCGGGTGACCGCACACTGCGGCTGTGCGCGCGCTCCCCTCCCCGCGCTGCAGATTAGACGCAGATTCTGCTGCTATTATGAATTCAAATACATCCTCCCCGTGATTGAAGGGAACCATTACAATAAGTCACGGGCTACTGCTGATAATGGCACAAGACAAGCACAGTCTTCAGTCGTATACTGACAAGATATTGAACGGAGGTGAAAAGTTAACAAAATTATCAAACATGCCAAGAACGTGCTCACTCAGATGTCACTAGGCCGACAAATAAGATAATAATTCAACGGGGGAAAACATCATCCAGGCGCCAATTATTAAAATAAAGTAAATGAAAAAGCTTTCTTTTTTAACTGCAGATGCGTAATAGTCAGGATTTCTGCAGCTGCACGGATACATTTTCATTTTAACCAAGTGTGGAAATGAAAAGCGTGGCCTTTTACAGTGAAGGTTTATTCTCTGCGGCAGCAGCAGCAGCAGCAACAGCAGCAGCAGCAACAGCAGCAGCAGCAACAGCAGCAGCAGCAACAGCAGCAGCAGCAACAGCAGCAGCAGCTCCCTCATCATCTCAACACATTGTTCCTCTCTGGCATATTATTTTTTCCCCTTCAGCTGTCAAAGCGAGGCTCGCAGGATGATGTCAGCTCAGTGGGAGACATATTTTACCAGGTTCTATATGGTGGCAAAAGTCCATGTATTCATGTTTTTGTGACAAAAAAAAATAAAAAAATAAAAAAAATAAGTGAGCTTTGAGTTTGACAATTACCTACATCTACAGTGGCCGATTGTGTCTCTGCGTCATCTTCAGGAAATTAAGGGAATTTATTCATTTGCTTTATTATAATTTTTATAGGCTGCACTATATATATATTTTTTTTCCCACAGAAGAATCCAAATATCTAAAGACTATGTGTGTGTGTGTGTGTGTGTGTGTGGATGTGGGGGCTGCGCGCTCATGGATTCGTTCTGCGGGGAGAAATGATAGTCGCATTAACCCTTCAACTCTCATTTCATGGCTGCCTCGTTAAGAAGCTTGTGGATTTAATTACCGGCGGTTGAGGCTGGGAAGGTACAAGGCCCCGTGTCGCCGTGTAATTGGAAGCATTTCTCTGTACACACAACTTAACATTTCCCACCCATCTCTAATTGTCGAGTACAATTCGCACTCATTAATAAGGCGAATTATGTAATTTTCCAAACAGGACTGGGTGTAGACGATGAGGGGAATGTCGAGCAACAGACTGATCACTTTTGGCGACTTGCGTTCATATAAAATACAGATAATTCCACACCACACTATGGCCAACAATGTCAGCTACACATAAGCAATAATTACAACAACATCCACATTGGAATATTTGCATAATATGTGTGGTCATATGCACTGTGTAGATAAGTTAATTAAAAAAAAAGAAAAAAGAGTCATGTATATAATTTAGTGTGTGTTGCACAAACATACACACACCTGCACCTGTCAAGTATATACATCAGCTCATTTATATTATATATATGATCCAGCAGGATTGTGATGTTTTGCCCTAAATAAATGTGGTTTGATGTGAACTGTCACATGTAACCTGCACATCATAATACACCTGTTTCAGGAAGAATCTAAATTTGGGTTAAAATGTTGCTGGCTATTATGACACTTGATAGTGCTAGGTTTCTTGTCGTCTTTTTATTTTACAACAAATAATAAATGAGGTGCCATTAGAAGTTAGAATAAAGTCAGGACGACACTTAGAATTAAACATAAAACTAATCAGTCGAATATATTTGTATTTTGAATATATATCCTTTCCTACAAGAGCCTTAGAATAGAAATGATTTTGTAATAAGCCGTGTGCCTACTCTGTGACTACTGTACAGCTGTCATCTTCATTAATTCACTCCACCCATTTTATCCTTATCAGCTCCTTTCTCTTTTTATTCACTTCCCTGCCCTCTCTCCCCTCCCCGCCCTCAAGCCATGCAAGGTATCCAAACATGACATTTTCAGTTTGCTCAAACGCTCGTATCTTCTCTCTGTCTTGTTTTAATCACCATTCAATAACCCCCGATGACTGTGTGAATTGGCACATTTAATGGGCCACACTTCATTTGCTCTTTTAAAATTGGTTTGTACTGATGGAAAACGACAACGTCGGGCCTGCCTGGAATAGAGAAATCACACAGAGGCATGTCACGGTGAGGCGAGGGCCGAACTCTGCAGCAAATGAAGTCCTCAGCCACAAGACCCCATTAAAACGTCGCAATGTGATACCAATCTGCAACTTTATTATTTCCAGACATACTCACATCCCCCACAGCAGCACTGCTGCCACTGTAGCTGCTGCCAGGCTCCATTCTGCATTATCAGAAAACACAGTCATTAAAAAGCATTTGACCTTTTTGTAGTGAGTATCGAGAAATTACCTTTCCTGTTTGGTTCTCAGCCCCCACTCCTTCTTACCACCTTGTTCGGCGAATAAATCACTTCACTGCAAATTGTAATGCAACTCCTCCTTTGCTCTGAGTGGCGTTATAGGTTCACTCTGCCTCCACAGCGCCCGAGGAGATACGGCGTAATTAAATGTTACATCTGCCAATTGTTTCACAGGGACAATGGGGGGGTAGGGGTGCAGCTAAGGAAAGCTGAAGAGAAGGGAATAGAAAAGGCAATAAGAGCAGAGGAGAGGAGCAAAGACAGACGGATAGAAACAGCTCTTGGCCTCACATTGAGCATCTCAGTGTCATGGTCCTATAGTCTGTATTAATCTGATGTGTATGTGTGTGTACATATCCTTGTGTGACTGTGTGTGAACCAGTCAGACAGATGGAGTGTTAGAAGTGTAACACCGCATCCTAACACTTTGAAATCCCCTGCTCAGACAGCAGCTATCTCAGATATCTTGGCCTCTCTGCCATTTGCTGCCTTTCACTGACACCTGGAACCCATTGCCTTGCATAGTGGAAAACAACCAAAGTGCCTGTGGCTTATGTGTGTGCGCGCGTGTGTGCGTGTGATAATGAATATTTATTGTCTTATGATGCATCCCATCATACACCTCAGCATCCACTGACACATACACACCCAGCTCCACAAAGTGAGCCTTTGTTTACCCCTGGTGAAATGAAAACTGTGGCGGGAGTTGCTCTAGTTGTTTCATATCACCCTGTGAGCAATTAGCACACTGCACAGGGGGTGGGGAAAAAAAACAAAAAAACATAGACTGTCCCACATGACTTGGTCTGTCAGTGTGTTTGATGTCTGGGAAATGCAAGTGTGTGTGTGTGTGTGTGTGTGTCTGTCAGAGTGTTTGTTTGTGCCACTGTTTTATCTGTTGTCTTTTTTTAAGATTACCTGTTTGGCAACAACAACAACACAGGGGTGTCATAGATAAAAAGGGGAACAGAAGTAAATGAAACGCAGGGACCACACTTGACTCATCAGCTGCATTTTTATGGTCAGTTTAGCCACATTATTTAAACTAAAATGTACATATCAGTTTTGCTTTTCTTTGTCATGATTATAAGATATGATTCTTGTAGATTTCAATGAACACAGAGAAATGACCCTTTAAAAACTAATTCAGTATTTTGGAAATCAGTTTCCCTGTTCATTTTCATTAAGACTATTTCTATTTTAGTGAAATAAGATATCTTCTATTTGGCTTCTACCTCTATGTCCAGTTAATACTTACAGTACACAGAGTAATATATAAGTATTACGTAGTACTGTATCCCCGGGCTGCTGTTACATTAACCTAAGCTGTAGTACCATAGCAAATCAACAAGGGGATGAAGAATGGATACATGGAGAGGTTGTGTGGAGCAAACCTTTGCTTTATGTGCCGGAGGGTAGAGATGCATTTCCATAACAGCGATAAATTGGATTTTACGGCAAATCATAGACAACAATGGTTGGAGGACGCTAAGGGCTGTTGTCTGTCCCACCCTACAGCGAGGATCTACGAAGACCTCCGAGTGTGTTTTATGTGGAAATGTGGGCCTCAGTGCCTAAACGGGCTCGTCTAGTTTAAGGTATGAAATCGCTCTGACCGTAAGCACCTTCTTCTTCCAGCCGTGGCCTGTTATCCACTTAGTTGAGGAGAGTCAGGGGAGTCCTCGTGTCTGCCCGCAGGCACATGCCACCGCAGACTCAATCCCAGCAAGTCCCACTGCAGGCCAACTATGAGCTGTGGTGGGAAAACCTACCTGTTACACCTGCAACTCATGGCCTACAGGTGCAGTGAAGCAAGTTCACTGCAACTCATCGGTTTGATAAAACAACAGTTTTATCAGAACTGCTTCAGTAACAAATGGCTTTAATGGTGTTTCACAGTATCCTGGATGCATATATATTTTTTTAAATCATTTATATTTTATCCTGTTTTAATAACAGTTGACAAAAAATGTTTGTGAAGTTTGAAGCTTTCCCCTGTAAAGGAAAATACACAATGCAGTAAAAGGAGTTATTTAGCACTCAGTTTGAGTGGGAGGGAGCTAATTAAAAAAAAGCAAAGAACAGCGAGGACGATCTTGTCAAAGAGAAGTTAACAGCTAAATACACACCAACACACTCACACTTTCCCACAAATACACACACCTCCCGCTGATGGTGATAACAAACAGTGATTAGCATGTGAAAAACAACACAGACGGGGTGTAAGCAAGCTGATGCCTGTCCCCTATTAGCCATGTTGATTAGACTACAGTCTTAATATCTTTGTTTTGGTGGATGTGTGTCTCTTTCCCGATCTCCCTCTCCCTTGACGACACAGACCCAAGGCCACCCTGTAAAACCCAAACTCATCCTAAAGCCAATTCCTGCCTCTTGTACCCAGAAAACAAATACACAATCAAACAGCACTAAGCCAATTTCCTCCCTTGCTGAAGCTTATTCACATACATACACACACACACACACACACACACACCTCCTCTAATTTCCCGGGGCCATGTTACTGGCAGGGAGTGTGTTGTAGCGCCAACAGAGCTCTGTGTTTGGGGTAATTGCTCTCACTGTGTTAGTATGGAAATCTGCGAATGTGTGACAGGGCCAGATAGCTTCCTCCAATGTTGTTCTGATCCTGCCTCTAGGCCCGCAGCCAAACTATTTTATCTCTTAATGCATTAGAGTGATCTTCCAATTAGCCCACGCTCATAATACTCCCCAATTCCTGGTGGCTGCCTGCTCTGGGCTGCACAGAGAAGCGTCGGGTATGTGTGTAAGCGTGTGTGTCCACGTAAACGTGTGTGTTCTGTGGCTTGATGGGATGGCGGCGGTGGGTGGGGGGGAGGCTGGAGGTGGATACCAGGAAAAGTGAAGTGGAGAGGATGCTGCTTTCGTCTGTGTACATGCATGCAGGCATATGAGAGGGGTGGGTAGGTAGTGGGTGGTGGTGTGGTGATAGTTCTGCTTGAGAGGTGAAATGAGGTGCTTATTGTGCACAGTGTGGGGGTTGCAGCGTTAGTCCGGGGCTCCTGTTGTAAAGTTTGCTGATAAGGGGAACCCGGCCCTTGAGCATCCATTCTCCTCGGTGTATTAGCGCTCCCTTATCAGGGGCCCAGATAAAAACCGGCATGCCATTTGCCTTCGGTGGAATTAAGCCCATCTCCTCCCCCTCCAACTCCTCTACCCTCCTTCCCTCCCCTCTTCTTGTCTGCCTTGGCTAACTGGGCGGGCTGCGATTAACCTCGACACTGTCCAATATCCTCAGCAGACTCCCGCCCGCAGATTAGCCGCTATTAGTTATGACCAACTAAATTAACTACTGCCGCTTCCCAGAGAGAGAGACACAGAGCGAGAGAGAGAAGAGGAGGGACTTTGAAATGGAGGGAGCAAAGAGGATGGAGGGAAATGGAATGAGCATGAGGTGGTTCATTTAGAAAGTGAGGGACAAAAAGGAGGGGACTAATGGAAAGAGGGTGCGAAGTGAGTGAAAGAGAACAGGATAGAGGGAGAGAGAGGCCAAGTGCTCTGAGCAGTGAGTATGTACACTATCAAGTGGCAAACACTGTATCGCCCACTGTTGGATGTATGTAATGCAGGCCACACACACACACGCACACACACACACACACACACACTCTGAGATTATATCATGACACTCACATGATGCACACGGCACATTGGTGCCAACAGGAAGTATTTTAACCAACAAGTCTAAAAACAAACAGACATTGTTTTCAAAATGACTTAAGTGAATACAAAATGTTCTTATTGTTCCTTTAGACAAACACACTCTTGTACACTGTCTCTGCACTGAGCCACTCATCATGATTACTTCTCCTCATCGTGATAAGGACACCTGACAAAGTGCTCTCCTTTTCAGTCAGTGACTACAATATCATATAAAAATAAACACAATTTTCTGCTAAGTGTCACAAACCCTCTGCACCTGTCAGCATCTCTGTGGCTTATGAGCTGCCACGCTTCGAGCAGGAGAGACATTTAATGGCATTGAAATTTTTATTTTTATTTATTTTTTTATCACATTCAGCACCTTGTTGGAAAGAATTAGCGGAAACAAACAGATAAATGAATAGACCCGATGAACTGAAACTGCACCGACACTCACACAATGAATGATGAAGTAATGCTAAATTGTATGTGATTTAAAATATTTCAAGGTGTTTGTGTTAATTCAAACATATATTTGCATTACAAAGGTCTACAGTCAAACAATATCAGTGATGCATTTCAAATTAAAATAAAATGAACTGTACTTCCAACTTTGCCTTTAAGTTTAAATAATAATATATTAATGTTGTTTGTTAATCAAATTCATGCCCAATATTTTGTGTTTGTTTTGCTTTTTATTTAACAGCATGCCTTCTCTTGACAGAGGGTCCCAAGGAACAAGCGATGTGATTTGCACAATACTGACGACTGTATGTGTCTGTATGTGTCTGTTTATGTGTGTGTGTGTGTGTGTGTGTGTGTGCTTGGGAGATGGGCATACATACACACAGACACACACAAACACAAACACATACACACTGTCTCTCTGTTTACATTAGTTGACCACACACACACAGTGTCACACCACGCCTGGCTAAGCCTGTGCTAACAATATTAAGCCATCACAGTCACATCTGTATTGACAGGAGATGGAGACAGTACAAGGCACAGCAACCTGCAACTCTCCTGCCTCTGTCCATCTCTGTATTTGTGTCTTTTCTCTGGCATTCTTATAGCACCAAAAGGCCTGAAAATGTTCTCACAAAATCCAGAAATCAATGCTCACGAGCTTATTTACCAGCAGTAAATCTCTGGCACACACACTTTTTATTTTTGGTTTTCACATAAAAGTTCAACTGACTGTTTTTTATTTCAGTTATTTTGTCACTTTACCTTTTTAGTATTCCAAGTATTTACAAGTGAAAAATACCAGATAAAACAGATCATTCAGAAAAAAGAAATATCTTGGTCCTGTCTTTGCCAGCGAATATTTGAATTAATAAGTAAAACCTAAATACGGATAATTTATACATAATGTGTAAAATTCACAAAAGTGCTATAAACAAACAAATCACAGTTGTACTGTAAGAAAATACATTCAGTCATTTTTATTCCATTCATGTAATGCACAAATCCACTGGAAAAAAAAAAGATCAACAGCAATGTGATCAATCAAAACTAAGGGGACACATTACTTACTGTATCAAATTCATATGCTCTTATTGTTCTTTCTATTTTTATTTTTATTTTTATTTTATTGTTTTTTTAAATAGGAGACACCTTGAATCTGTTGTGTGGACAACATGCGAGAGTGAGGCTCATCCCATGTGTGGTTGGTGGTACAATAGTGGGTCCAGTTCACAGCATTAACAGATGACTATAGAATACCAGTCTTCTATTCCCCTTTATGTTGACTTAGCTGTCACTCAGTAGCTTTGAGTTCTAGAGAACATAGATAAGAGAACATGGCATGTTTGTTGCCTCTTCACCATGTAAAATGACAACAAGAGTGCAAATCCGGAGCCACAATGGAAAAAACCTGTTTATCTCTGCGTGCAATTAAGAGAGTGAAATTCAAACACGCTAAATTAACTTAGAAACCACGTGTTCGTAACAAAGGATACAAAACCTCAGGAGAGAGAAAGAGAGTGGATGGCTCACTGATATCCAGACATTTCACAGCATGTTACGCTCAAATAAATTTGACTGGTTGGCACACATACATTTTTAAGGCAACAATACACACTAACACATTGCACACCACTTTTTCAGTACTCTGGAGCTTAATGACAGTGTGCCAAACCCACCCCACATGTCCATTAACCGGCCTTTGGTGTGACAAATCCAAACCAGAAGACCACTCTGCTCTCACCACCTCTCCAGCTTCTCCTTACCACATGTCACCGTGTCACCAGTCCAGGTATCAGGCTGGCAATGACTTCACTTACTGCCTCAAGACACCTCACATTTCCCCACTTCCACTGTAAGAGAATGAATAATCAGCAAACCGGGAGCCATTTGCTAAATGTCAGTCAAACCCAGGACTCCACCGTGCTATCAGTGCTCTGCCTGTCACCAAGTCCTTCGTTCCTTCCTTCCCCTCCTCTAATACCAATTTAAATCGTTCAACGGGCCTTTCCTCCTGCTGCCATTATTCAAAAAGATCATAATAGTTTTCCCTGTGCCCAAAGCACAAAAAATCAATTATTTCCCCACAAAGACTTGAAAGTACTTAGCGCAGGCCTGCGAGGGGAAAAGCTGTGGGTTATATCAAATTGAAACTGCACTCATTACACAGGCACACAATTAGTTACCTCTGGTCTGCCTGCCGCTCTTTAATTTCCGAAACAGCATATCTGTATTATAACAGAAACAAGCATGCAAATGCTATTGTTGGGGATTTAGAGAAATCAATAGGACGGCTGGCGAGAGGCGTTTGGTCGCGCTGTCATTCAAAATCTGCTGCCGGCGACTGATAAAGGTCTGAATTCAAATTAGCGCCAAAGCCGGCCAGTGACATCAGAAGTGACATCCGAAATAAAAGGGACGACTTCATGATACATGTAATTATTCTCCCCGCATTTGTGCTACAAATTTTCTTTACTCTCCCTCCTCTTTCCTCCCCTTCCCTCGTTCTGTCTTTCTCCTCATTGTGTGTACTTGTGTAACTGTGTTTTGCATAAAGGGATTAGGAGTGCCTTAATGAGAAACTGTAATTGTTTTTTCAGCTTCGCTCTATGGATATGTTCCTATGCATGTGTGTGTCTGTGGAAATTTGTCCAAGAGACACAGACCGCAAACATGGCTTGAATGAACTTACCTTGTTTAATTCAAAATTAATATAGAATATAGTTTTCTCTCTCCTCCATATCAGAGGGCTGTTGGTGTAAAAAGTGTTATGAAATACATTTTGCTACGATAATGAGACAAGAGCTGACACTAAACAATGGAAACATAGCCAGTCTCAGCTTCACATTTTCTCACATTAAGTTTTCATTTCCAGCGTTACCAAACCAAATTCTGTTTATGCAGAAAATCCTGATGCACCAACAAAATGTCAGCTATTACATGTGCTTACAGTTGCAGGTGAACCAGAACGACAGTATTTATCACACTTAAAACATAGACTATTTTAGAATTTTTTTATTTATTTTAGAGTCCAATATGGTTTCAAATAACGGCTTGAATTATTTCAGGGCCAATTATAAAAAGTGTAATTTTAGAATTTTGTTGCCATTTTTTTTTTTTGGGTTAAATCTACTCCTAAGTGATTTCCTAAATTTCCCAGAATGCTCTTTAACAAGCCACTTACCAGAATACAACAGTGATGCAAGTTTTCACACTTGAGGGAAATTTAGAGTGGACAGACAATAATACTTAACGTGATGTTTTTTCAACGAGGGCTTAATTTTCATTTCAACTGTGGAGTAGACATCCTTTGGGAGCTCTTCAAGCTATTGCAGTTATAATCTCCAAAAACATGCAGCATTGCTCTTAATTGGATAATATTCATGGGCACCATCACATTACGTACTACATAAACCAACATAGAGAAAACATGGTTTTTCAAGTCCAGGCAGATACTTATTTTTGGACTGATGAGGGACTGTGTTTATGCTCTGATTCCTCAAAGAGTTTTAAATTTTAATGTTTGTAGGTGGTAGGAAGCCTCAAAATGGTGTTCAACATGCTAACAACTAGCCAAGTTGTCTTGGTATGTGATTGAATTGGTCAACCGGAGTACTAACCCGCTGACACGGGACATATTGCCATCTAGTGTAGAATATTGATTTACTTCATTCAGTAAATAATTCTCCCTTCCTACAAATAAGGACGGCACTTCAATGACAGTAGTTCAAGTAAACAGTGTAGTCAAGGTTTAACTGTATAGCTCAACTTCACCATGCATGGAAATGTACTGACTGTTACATGATAGTGACAACACTGCATTGCTTAGGCTGTCACTGAAATGCCTGTTTGATGTTATCATAAGCCACTGTTGTTGATATAATATTCTCATAAGCTCTGACAGCCTAAGGAGACACTCAGGTCCTCGATGAAACACATCAACTCACCTGACCTGAGAAGATATCTGTACACCTGAACCTGACCCATTTAACCCTTACACTGTGCCTCTCCTCTCCTCGCTTCTCCTCTCCTCTCTGCCCCTCCACCTTTCTTTCCACACCGTGATGCTCACTTTGGAGGAGAGAAACGATCGGCCATATTTCTGCCTTGCACCTGAAACAAAGCCCTCTGCTCTGGGTTGGGCAGATGAAGTGGGGCAAAGTATGCAAGGGAGGGGAGAATGTGCCCTTTGTTGCCCCCTACTGCACTCTCTATCTCTCCATATCCTGCCTCCCCCTTCCACCACCCCTGCTAGTTCTCTAACACTGAAGGGAATTGCAGGGGAGGGAGGGAGGCGAGGGTGGGGTGGGGTTGGGCGTCTGCTTCATTCAGCATCGGTTAAACGTTTTCACAACGGCACAATGCTGGGGCGGAGTAGGCAGGTGCAAGCCAGGGAGAGGGAGGAAAGGAGGGAAAGGCAGAGTGGGAGAGAAGGGGGGGAGGGGGGGGTAACAACAGGTTGAACCACAACAACTGCAATGATGTAGCACCACTGACCCTCAGAGAACCCTGACTTGCTTCCTCACTGTTTCTTTCTTTTTTCTCACTCCTTCACTGGTGTACACAAGCTCGCTGTCTGAGCAAGCATACACACACAAACATGCTGGTGCAGCTATTCTTCTTAGGGCACTGCATTGACTTCCATTCATTTGAACAGCCTAAACAAACCATAACCAGTTAATTTCTAACCCTAACCTAAATCTTATCTTATCCTCGCAGAGGTTTTGGTCTCCATGAGGACTACTGGTCCTGACTGAAGGCCAGTGTTTATGCCAGAAAAAGTAAACAAACAACTAAACTGGAAACAAATACAAGTACAGGCGCACACACACACACAGTGTACAGACAGACTGCAGACAGACACACTTACACCTCAGTGGCACATTTGCACACATTTCACATAGTTGGCTAGTCAAGTGCACGTAAAACACACATTCATGCCCACACACAACAGAGCTGCCGTATAATATGTCAAATCACACATGCACTTATAAGCAATTATGTCTCAATATGGACACACCCAAGCACGAGCACACACCGGCTTTCTCTTGACCAAACCAAGTGTGTGATGATCAGTGGGAAGGCTGTGAAAGAGGAGGAAGAGAAAGAAGTGAGAGAGAGAGAGAGAGAGAGAGAGAGAGAGAGAGAGTCATTCATCAATTCAGTCAAGAAGCAAATCTTTCTCACCAAAAGCCTTTTGGATTGTGTGGTGTGTGTGTGTGTGTGTGTGTGTGTGTGTGTGTGTGTGTGTGTGTGCGTGTACAAGGTTGGGAGAGTGTGTGTGTGTCGTGTGTCCAACCTGGTGTTCATGTTTCTCAGCTATAGACGACTTACAGAAATTTCACTCCCTGACCTTGCCACAACAGAAATGTTCCATTTTCATTGTGCACACAAACATTGCGATGATTGATTTTTTTTTCTAAACCGGCGGTAGATTGAAATAGTTTGTAGTATTTAATTTCATGAGCAAATGGGGTGCACTAAAAGCTGAGCTCTGTCATTTGTTAAAGAATAAAAAACAAACTTTGTGTACATACACACTGTGAAACGCCAATTTTACCTTGAGTTTATCTGAAATATTTCAATTAAGTTCTATCAATGGGAGGGTGTGATAAAAGAAAATCCAGCGTGTTGTGAAGCTGCGTTCCATATATTGTATCTTTTTTTCTGAGCTCACAAATACAATACAGAGTAATATAACATGGTATGATTGATTATAGGTTACATCCACCCTCTCATCTGTGTCATGTTAGACTTATTTAACACAAAGGCCCAGTGTGTATTACTCATGTTTGCCTTCAAATAACTCCATTATATAAGTGTTAATAAGTGTATAAAAATCGCAACAAGTAGCATAGTTTAGTATAAGGCCAAAGTCGAACCCACTACATGTAATTTGAAAGACGAGTCACAGAACCAGTGACACATCACCCATGTGAACAAAATGTCATAGTCATAGTATGTCGTCCAAAATTTGACAAAAAAGTCATAGTTTAGTATGTCGTCCAAAATGTGAAAAAAAAGTCATTGTATAGTATGTCGTCCAAAATCACCCAAAAAGTCATAGTATAGTATGTCGTCCAAAATCAGTCAAAAAGTCATAGTATAGTATGTCGTCCAAAGTCACCCAAAATAGTCATAGTATAGAATGTCATCCAAAATCAGTCAAAAAATCATAGTATAGTAAGTCGTCGAAAATTTAACAAAATTGTCATAGTATAGTAAGTCATCCAAAATCAATCAAAAAAGTCATAGTATAATATGTCATTCAAAATCACCCAAAAAAGTCAAAGTATAGTATGTCGTCCAAAAAGTCAACAAAATGTCATAGTTTAGTATGTCGTCCAAAATCATTCAAAAAAGTCATAGTATAGTATGTAATGTTAATTCAAAAGTCATAGTATGGTGAGATGTCCAAATCACCAAAAGTCATGCTATTACATGCGTCCTAAAATAGTCAAGTAGTATAATAATCCAAAGTCACCCAAAAGTCATAGTACATAGTATGTTGTCAAAATCAGTCAAAAAGTCATAGTATAGTAAAAATTTACAAAATTGTCATAGATAGTATGTCATCCAAATCAATCAAAAAAAAAGTAGTCAAAATTAGACAAAAAAGTCATAGTATAGTATGTTGTCCAAAATCACTCAAAAAAATCATAGTATAGCATGTCATCCAAAATCACTCAAAAAAGGTCATAGAACATTATGTGGTCCAAAATCTCCCCAAAAAGTCATAGTATAGTATGTGGTCCAAAATGACCCAAAAAAGTCATAGTATAACATGTGGTCCAAAATGACCCAAAAAGTCATGCATGTCTTCCAAAATGTCAAAGAACACACCAAATCATTACTAAGAGCTTCTGCTTCAAGTGGGACTTGATCCCTGTCGTTTTCATTGAAAGTCAGGAGTGTTAACCACTACACTAACCTTTCAACCCAACTCTGTTGTAAGCCAAAAGTATTATAGCGCAGTATGTTGTCTAAAATTATCATCCAAAAACGTCATAGTATAGTATGTGGTCCAAAATCACCCAAAAAAGTCATAGTATAGTATGTGGTCCAAAATCATAGAAAAAGGTCATAGTATAGTATGTCGTCCAAAATCACTCAAAAAAGTCATAGTATATGTATGACGCCCAAATCAGTCAAAAAAGTCATAGCATAGTATGTCGCCCAAATCACTCAAAAGTCATAGTATAGTATGTCGTCCAAAATCACCCAAAAAAGTCATAGTATAGTATGTGGTCCAAAATCACCCAAAAAAGTCATTGTATAGTATGTGGTCCAAAATCACCCAAAGAAGTCATTGTATAGTATATGGTCCAAA